>NW_005842949.1:506192-534452 GCF_000455745.1 Alligator sinensis
AGCCTGTATGTATGCTGTGGATTCCTTCTCCCAAGGTGCAGCACCCTGCATTTGTCTACGTTGAACCCCATCCTATTCTCATCTGCCCACTTTTTAGTCTGTCTAAATCTAGTTGCAGCCTCTCTCTCCCTTCAAGTGTGCCCACCTCTCCCCACAGCTTAGTGTCATCAGCAAACTTGGACAGTGTGCTTTCCACCCCCTCGATCCAAGTCGCTGATGAAGATGTTAAACAGTGCGGGCCCGAGGACTGAGCCCTGGGATTCCCCACTGCTCACATCTCGCCAGGTTGAGTACAACCCGTCCACCACTATTCTCTGGGTGCGCCCCATCAGCCAATTTTTTACCCATCCAACTGTGCAGGCATCAATGCCACAGTCACTTAATTTATTGATGAGGATGGGGTGAGAGACAGTGTCAAAGGCCTTCTTAATGTATAGAAAGACTATGTCCATGGCGACACCATCATCCAAGAATTTAGTTACTTGGTCATAAAATGCCATCAGGTTGGTCAGGCAGGACCTGCCTGTGATGAACCCATGCTGATTGCCCCTGAGCATGATCTCCCCTGCTGGCCCCCCACAGATATGCTCCTTGATGATTCTCTCCAAGGTCTTCCTGAGCACCGAGGTGAGGCTTACAGGCCTATAGTTACTTGGGTCCTCCTTCCTCCCTTTCTTGAAAATTGGGACCACATTAGCCAGTTTCCAATCCCCCAAAACCTGACCAGATGACCACGAATGCTCATACAGCCGAGCCAAGGGCTCCGCGATGACCCCTGCCAGCTCCCTCAACACCCTTGGGTGGAGGGCATCTGGACCTGCAGATTTAAAAATGTTTTCATTGATAGAAATCTCGTTTTTTTAAGACAATGTCTATTTAGGCATTAAATTACTATGTGGAAAGAACACTATGAGCCAGAAGTCAGAGTGGTTTCAATTTTGTTTCTAATTTTGTGCTAATAGGTAATTACATGTAAAAAAATATATATATTTTAAAATTTAAGGCTCCATGTCTGTAAATAAGATGCTAGTACATTTAAGTGCTGTCATTGTTGTCTGCAGTTGATTGCAGGTAAAAATCTAAACGTTGTTTCTGAATAACCCCTTTTACAAATCTCAATCCAGTAGGATGCCAAATGTCTAAAATCCCAGAAATTACCAACTATGGAAAGTGTTCTGTAACTGACAGATAAGGTCCAATGTATGTGGGGTACAGCAGGCCTGATAACCAAGGATGATAGCTTGCTAGGCAGCTTGCTGAGTCAAGGAAAGACATAAAGTAATAAAAGTTATTGCAATACATATTGTTTTGTTTTATCACCACCTCTACAGATCCTTCTTTTCAAGCAAACATCACAGAATGTGTTCTTGCAATTCAATATCAGAAAGAAAAGAGGCTTATTAAGTCAGTTATTTTACAGAAGTGGAATCATGAGTCAAGTCTCCACAGAGTATTTTCTTGTTTCAGCAAACTTTTTTTCCCTTTGGAACCTTTGTATTTGTTAGGACAAGAAGTTCTGTCAAAAAACACAATGATCTCATTAGAGTGCTGACAGGAACAGGTAGAGCGATCTTACTGAGTTGTGTCAATGGGACCATAAAATAAAATGTAAATACTTGCCTTTGATAAGAAGTTCTTACTAAAGTAGATTTTATTTCTGAAGAGAATGAAAACAAAGGCCACTGAAAAGTATACGTATAGCCTACAGTAACATGCACTTGTATATGCCGGGTTCTCACATGTATCAATATGCTTTGGGGGTTTCAAGCAAGGAATGGGTGTAAAATTGGTCTCGTAGTCAGGCATCCAAAATGTGTGCATTTCTAGAGCAAATGCATATTTGTGCATTTTATATCTTTAGTAAGACTAAAGTATGGTATGAAAGTGAGAGATATAGGGCAATTTAGGGGCTCTAAAGAAAGTGATAAATATTCATTGCAAACAATTTCTGAGGATAAGGAAGCCACTCATTTTTCCATGTAAAACCAGATTGCAAGATTTTATAAGGGACTATTTCATTTTTGAATTATTATTTTTTAAATGTTCTTAGCAATGAATGATGAAAAACTACGGCACTGTGTAAAAGGCTGGCCAGAAGATAGGAGTTCCATTTAATGAAAGATGTTGAGGATTTCGAATAACTGGTTTGTAATTTATTAGAATTAAACTAAGACCTTTAAATGACTAAGCCTATGAATGACTGTGATGTTTTGGACTTTATTTTTGTTCCATGTGGGCATGGAACTGAAAGAGAAAGTGACAGGGCTTTGCCAGTGGCTCATTTGGGATGTGGGAAGCACAGGCTCACTTTGCTGATCTAACTAATTTAGAAGAGAGTCCCAGTGTTGATTTCCTGGAGCTCTCTCTCCCAGGTAAGTAAGTTCTGTAACCCTTGGAGCAATAGCTATTCAGGGATAGTTTGCTCTCTCTCTCTCTCAATTTTTCCTCTTTCTCCTCTGATAATTGTCCCTATGACAAATCAACATTTTCCAATGGAAAATAAATTGGAAAAAAATTCCATCATAGCTGTAACTATGCATTTAAAGTAATAAATTAGCAGCTTCATTTTATGGTAGTTTGAACCCCAAATATTTACAGTAACCCTTTGAGTAATTTAGATATTTGGAGATCCGTTCTTTTGAGTTAGCAAGGCTTTATAAAAAGATGATTTTGTCGTTAAACAAGTGAATCACACCAGAGATGAAACAAGTCAAAGAAGATGGTTACAAGTTGGTCTTCTTTTGTGTTTGTGTTCGTGTGCACGCGTGTGTGTGTGAGTGCGCAAATGGAAACAAGGTCTTCCCTAGGTGGCTTTGAAGTGTAAGTGTTTTTGTTAGTTTAGCAGGGTTTTGGAGAACAAATGGCTGGCAGATGGAAGAGTTTGGCATTTAGGAGACTGTTGCACATGTTAAGACAGTTGCTTGCAGTATATGAGTGTAAAATTTGGTTAACAGATTTGAGCCATAAGTTTAGAAGACTCTAAACCTGCAGGTGCATGCTGGAAAAGGGTAAATAAGATATGATAAGCTGCAAAAAGTTACTATGACAGATTGTTTAAAAAGTGCAGCTCTCCTAGTTTGATACACAGGGGTTTCATAGTTTCATGGTTGGTAGGGTCGGAAGGGACCTGAGCAGATATCAAGTCTGACCCCCTGCCATGGGCAGGAAAGAGTACTGGGGTCAAATGACCCCAGCAAGGTGTTCATGTAGCCTCCTCTTAAAGACCCCCAGGGTAGGAGCCAGCACCACTTGGCTTGGAAGTTGGTTCCAGGTTCTAGCCACCCTGACTGTGAAGTAGTGCCTCCTGATGTCTAGTCTGAATCTACCATCTGCCAGCTTGTGACCGTTATTTCTTGTCATTCCTGGGAGTGCTCAGGGGAACAGGGACTCCCCCAATGCCTGCTGGTCCCCTCTGACTAGTTTGTAAATGGCTACTAGATCCCCCCTCAGCCTTCTCTTGTGGAGGCTGAACAGGTTCAGGTCCCTTAGCCTCTCCTCATAGGACCTGCCTTGCTGGCCCCTGATCATGTGGGTGGCCCTCCTCTGAACCCTCTCAATGCTGTCCACATCCCTCTTGAAGTGCAGTGCCCAGAACTGGACGCAGTATTCCAACTGTGGCCTGACCAGTGTCGCATAGAGGGGAAGGTAGGTATGCTGCTGGTCCTTCCTCCCCAGGTGCAGTACCTTGCACTTGTCAGTGTTGAAACCCATCCTGTTCTCATCCGCCCACCCCTGTAACCTGTCTTAGGTCCGATTGCAGCCTATTTCTCCCTTCTAGCTTGCCCATTCTCCTCACATCTTAGTGTCATCTGCGAATTTGAACAAGGTGCTTTTTACCCCCTCGTCCAAGTCGCTGATGAAGATGTTGAACAGTGTTGGCCCGAGGACCCCTTGCCTACACCCCTCCAGGTCGAATAAGACCCGTCCACCACCACTCTCTGGGTGTGGCCCTCCAGCCAGTTAGTGACCCATTTGACTGTGTAGGTGTTGATGCCACAGTCTCCTAGTTTTTTAATGAGAATGGGGTGAGAGACAGTGTCGAAGGCCTTCCTAAAGTCCAGAAAGACTACATCCACTGCTACACCTGCTACACCTGTCTCTAAGTAACTGAAGGAGCTGTAGATTTTCTTGTCCATTGTCAGCATTGTCTGCACTTCCGCATCATGATCCAGAAATTCCCTCACAAGTGTACTGAGACCAGAAGAATGGGAAGGGAGAGCTTCAAGTCACCGTCATGCACTGGTTTGTTATTATTTGTTCTATTGTCTTTTGTCATAGACCCAGCAGAGAGCTCACAGGCCTTTAGTCACTCATCCATTATGGTACACAATTTGCCCAAGATGTTATTGGTAATATGATGCTTTTCAAAGTTGCACATGAAAAACATGGCATGCTGTTGACTTAGTGTGGACATGTGGCCAAAGCTGCTGTTGGCCTTTCTGTTACTCATGCATTAGGCCATAACGGATATGTAGACACAGGTGCCCCTCCTATCTTTGAGCCTACACAGACCACATTGCACTGACCTGTTCACAGCAGTGCTTATCAAGGGGAGCTGACAGTGGAGAAAAAAATCTACAGCCACTTCAGCTACTCCTGTGTAGCAAACTGAGAGCTACATCTGTCACAGTAACTTTTTGCAGCATATCATATCTTATTTACCTTTTTCCAGGGTGTCTCTGTAGGTTCAGAGCTTTCTAAACTTATAGCTTAGATCTGTTATGAATCTGTTCTCTGGGTCCAGCTACAACAAGGTTACCATATGTCTGGGTTTTCCCTTACATGTCCTCTTTTATGGACCCCTGTGCTGTGTCTGTGTGGGTTTTTTAAATAAGAGAAAATGTCTGGGTTTTCTGCTGTCTGGGTCTGGCTGCTCATGCTGGGAGCAGCAGGCAAGCTGATTGGCTGTTGGGGGTCATGTGCTCCCTGCATGGGCTCTGGTGAGAGAGAGAGAGTGTAAAGGAGAGTGGGAGCGCATGAAATGTGGGAGCTGCTTGGCTTGGGCAGCAGGGCTGGGGGCTGCAGGTTGGGAGTGAGGGGCTGGCAGGGGGGCAGGGACTGTGGGTTGGGAGTGAAGGGCACCAGCAGAGCTGGGGGGCAGGGAAGGGGGCTGCGAGTTGGGAGTGAGAGGCACCGGCAGGGCTGGCAGTGGGGCAGGGGCTGTAGGTTGGGAGTGAGGGGCACCAGCAGAGCTGGGGGGCAGGGAAGGGGGCTGCGAGTTGGGAGTGAGAGGCACCGGCAGGGCTGGCAGTGGGGCAGGGGCTGTAGGTTGGGAGTGAGGGGCACCAGCAGAGCTGGGGGGTTGGGCAGCAGACCTGGAAATATGGTAACCCGAATTATAACACGTGGTTACACATTACACTGTGAGCCACACAAATGTGAGCAGGGTACACGCATGTCAGGGCCCCCCTGCCCACCATGATATTCCTCCTCCCCCCACCCCCAGTGACAGGTGTCCTCTTTTCAGACCTGGAAATATGGTAACCCGAATTATAACACGTGGTTACACATTACACTGTGAGCCACACAAATGTTGACCAGTGTTAGTGCTAGCTTATATTTGGAGCAGTCGCACTTCAGGCCAGCAGGGGCCTGAAGGGCTGAAAGATAAGAATCTTCCCTGATCCCATTCTGGGCTTCCCCTCTACTCCCTGGGGCTCCCCTCCTGCCCTTCAGGGCTCCCCCCCACCCTCCCTCTCTTACTTGTCTATCTGTCCTATGGGAGCAGGCAGGGACGGGTTGACTTGTCTATCTGGCCACTGTTGCCAGGATGATGCTTTCCTCCAGGTTGAGCCTGCCCAGAGAACAGCAGCAGCTGCAGTGGTGGCCAGGGCTGCAGGTTAACCCTTCCCTGCCTGCTTCCCCAAGACTGACAGAGTAGACAGTTACAAGTAACTGAGGGGGGAGGGAGGCAGTAAGCACGGATCTGAGGTGCTGGGCAGGGCAGTGGGAGCAGAAGTGGGCCTGATCCAAGCCAGTAGGGGAGGAGGGTGGCTGGAGTGTGTACACTAAGGTGTACCCTACAGTTGTTGTACCTTAGGGTAATGTAATATGGGTAATGTGGATCAGAGATAATCCTGCTCTGGAGTGGCATAAATTTGAGTTGCCTAAAGATGGCTTAAAACCAGTTTCAGGTGTTAATGTGATGACAATCCAGGTGTTACGAGCTCCAGGGGCCACACAAAATTAGCATGTAACAAGGCCCATAGTCACAAAACACTGTCACCCTCTACCAGAGCCATAAAAAAGGCCTTGTACATTCTGTGGCCAGTTTCATCCCTTTTGTGTCTTTGTAAAAGGGAGCACCGGCAGGGCTGGCAGTGGGGCAGGGGCCCCTGAAGACCAGAAGATCAGCTGAGCCACACTGCTGGACTGAGTTCTTGAAATTATGGGAAGGGTGATTAGAGTTTCCACCAGCTTAGTTATCTAGTGCCTGTTTGCCTTTCTCCCAAGCCAACCTTTTGCAGTATGTTTGCTCTAGGATTGTGTTCCAGTTGCTTGATTATATCCCTCCCTGGTTTTCCCACCTCAGCTGTGTGCAGCAGAAGTGCAGGCAGCAACTTTTATTCTCCAGCTGGAAGTTGTGTCTAACAATCACATCCTTTCCAGAATTTTAAACAATGATCATGTAGAGTGAGTGATGGTGCTTAGATATTAACCTGTTTCTATGGTAGAAGCAAACTCTTGTTTTGCTTGCCTTCCTCCTCAGTTTTCTTACAAAACTCCTGCACCCAAAACATTTTTGCTCCCAGGGTCCTATTTCTTGCTCCTACATGCAAGATATTCTTGCTCCCCAGCTTCCTACTTTAGGCAACATTGTATCTTCGTGATCCCTTACTTTCCTTTCTTGAAGTTTATGCTGCAGAATTTCAACAGCAACTTCTTCACTCAACTTGCTGGAAAAAAGGGAAGGTCTTTCACTTTCCCCCCTCTAAAGAGCTTCATATGTGCAAACAGCATCATAACTATGACCTCTCCTATCCACTAATGCAGTTCTTATTTTGTGGCTGTGGGAGCAATGTAGCAACACTACTGCTTGAACTGGTAGTGTTATCAGAAGCAAAAATTTTTATATATATATTTTTGAGACTGAGACAGTTCCTGCTTTCAGTCCCTTTGTCATCTTGTAAAATGGGAAAAGAGGCTGGCTTCATGGAGGAGGGCATGCAGGTGAAAGCAGTAAATAATCGCTGCTTCACAAATCAGTACAGCACAATCTGCCAACATAGGTATGGGGGTGAGAGGAAGCTTGTTCTTGTCTTGCTATGTTGCTTCCTATATTTCATTCACCAAAGATGCTGTCTGCTGTGCTCTGCTCTGCTCCAGGCCTATAGACAGTCTGCTATACAGATAATCAAGTCCACTTGTCAGATGGAAAGGCTGACCTGAAGCATGATTACAAATGGCTACACTGAACCAATCAAAAGCCATGTTGACTTATCCAATGAAGGCACATACTAGACGTTCCCAACATCAAGCTGTAATGAAACTGCTAAGCTGAAAAGAAATGAAACTAGAAAGTAGAAAATGGTTGATAAAGCACTTTGGCTGTTATCAGATTCTTATTCTTGCTACACATGCACATTTCTCTTTGCTCTAGCTACTGACTCTCCATCTTGGAGTTCCTAACTTAACCCTGAATAATTTCTTCAGTCTATCCCCCAAAGATGTAGTGAGTGCACTAACTTAACAAAAGGCCTGAGTGACAAAGATCAGGATGAAAGCCCTAGTTTGAGCTGTAGATAAGTACAAAAAGAGTAAAAAGGTGATTTTGTAAAATGCTGTTTCGATTAGTCAACCTTGCTCAAATAATACTTAATTTGGATTGTTAACACAACCCTGCTCTGCTCTGAGACACTGTATGAGTGCGTGCAAGTCTGCATGTGGATTTTAGAATACATGGAATGATCCACCTTTAAGGGTGCAGACAGAAGTGACAATTTCATGAGAGTTCAGATGATGTTTCAAAATATAGTGTCTTCTGTAATTTGTGTCTGCCCTGCCTCCAAGGCTGTCAGTTTTCAGAATGGAAGGGGGGAAAGGGAGCAGATGGAGTTTGTTTTGGGGGTTTTTCCCAGCCCCCTCTGGAGGGTGGAGTGGGTGTATTGGAGCCCCCTCCAAGGTGTGTGTTTGCGGGGGGAACTCAAATTCACCCACTGTAAACTCCAGCACTGGCTGGGAAACTTCTAGAATTAGCTCCCTCTGCTTCCTTTCCCCCCTCTCATTCTGAAAACAGGGACAGTCTGGGAGGGAGGAGGGGCTATTGCTAAGGGAAACCAGCTGCAGGCTCCAGCCATCAGAGCTGCATTTTTGTCTGTACCCCAAATGCAAGCAATGCTCAACCTTAAGTGTAGCAGAATCAGATATGCTAACCAGATCTGCTATAGTTAGGAGAATACTAAACTGAAAGGAGTTCTGCCAAGAAAAAAAGTGTCCATATCTGATTCTTTATTAAGAATCAAAAGATGATTTTGCAATGTATATGTTGGGGATATCAATTTTTGGGTTTCTACCTGGTGCTGTCCTGTTCTATCATGCTCTTTTACACTCTGCTCAGCATTCTATATAAGTACCTTCCAGTTAAGAGAGAAAAAAGGATTGGGCAGGGCTTTAATGTGCAGCCAGTTAAATGTGTAGCCAGTACACTGCATGGTACATTCCATTACGCTCTGAGCTCTCACATAGTTGGACTTTTGAGGGCTAGGGTGAAACCATTGAGGACACAGATTTAACCCTGATAGTTGACGCTTTTTTGGGCTTCCAGTGCAAATATATTTACAGATTCACAGAAGTTTAGGGCTGGAAGGGACCTTGTGATCATTGGGTCCAGCACCCCTGCTCTGGGCAGGAAAGATGGCTGGGGTCAAATAACCCCAGCAAGGTATACATTCAGTCTCCTTTTGAAGATCTCGAGGAGAGAAGTGTGCACCACCCCCACTGGGAGTCTATTCCAGAGTCTGGTCACATGAACTGTAAAGAAGTTTTCACTTATATTCAGTCTGAAACCTTCTTTTAGGAGTTTATGATTGTTGCTCCTGGTTTTCCCCTGTGGTGCTTTGGTGAATAGTTGTTCACCTAGTCCTTGATGCTCTCCCTTGATATATTTGTAAGCTGCCACCAACATAAGTAACTGGTGCCTCCTGAATCTGGGGGGGCACCCGCAGAAACCGCCAATGGCAGTGGCCCTGTCAAGTGCGGCACCAGTCCTACCGACAATATCAGTGTTGGCCATTGGGGGGGGGCACCGGCCCCATCAGGGGGAGCATGTGCACCCCCTACCAGTCACCTATGGCCACAAATCCCCCTGAAGTCTTCTCTTTTCTGGGCTGAACAGTCCCATAACTGTCAGCCTTTCCTTTATGGCTTGCTATTCAGGTCTCTAATTATATGAGTGGCTCTTCTCTGGACTCTCTCAAGTTTCTCCACATTCTTCTTGAAGTTTGGTGCCCAGAACTGGATGCAGACTCACTAATGCCAAGTAGAATGGGAGAATAACTTCCCTAATTTTGCTTGAGGTGCATCAGTTGATGCCTGACAGAGTATTGTTTGCTCTGCTAACTGTAGCATCACACTAGTGGCTCATATTCATTTTATGGTCAATTATGACCAGCAGGTCCCTTTCAGACATGGTGCTAGTTAGCGTAGTACCACTGAGCCTGTAAGTTTGTTGTAGATTTATCCTCCCCAGATGGAGCACTTTACACTTCTCAGTGTTGAAGAGCAACTGGTTCTGGTCCACCCATCTAACTAATCTGTCTAGGTCCTCCTGGATTGTCAACCTACCCCGATGCATGGCTGCACTTCCCGAGAGCTTAGTGTCATCAACAAACTATTCCAGTGTGCTTTTCATCCGCACATCCAGATCATTGATGAAGATGTTGAAAAGCACTGATCCAATTACCAAACCCTGGGGAACCCCGCTGGCTACCTTCCTCCAGGTCACAGGCCTGTGTATTAGTACACTCTGGGTCCAACCCCACAGCCAGTTTCCCACCCACCCATCTGACCACTGAATTGTTTATCCCATAGTCCCCTAGTTTTACCCTGAGAGCCTCATGGGACACCAAGTCAAAGGCCTTTCTAAGTCTAAGTAAATGACATCAACCTCATCTTCCCTATCCAGGTAGTGAGTAACCTGGTCATAGAAGATGAGGTTAGTCAGACACGACCTACCCATGACAAAACCATGGTGGCTGTCATTCAGAATTTTGCCTTCTACTAGCTTATTGCATATGGAGTCCTTGAGAGCATTTCTGAGGATTTTTCCTGGGATTGAGGTCAGGCTCATTGGCCTGTAGTTCCCTGGGTCTTCTCTCCTCCCTTTCTTGAAGATAGGCACAACACTGACCCTCTTCCAATTGTTTGGGACCTCTCCTGAGCACCATGAATTCTCAAAGAGGTTCACCAGTGGTCCTGTGATGACTTTGACTCATTCATTCAGCACTCTCAGATGTTCATCTGGTCCTGCTGACTTATACTGGTGCTGAATCTTTCAAATATATATATTTATCTCCATGGTCATCGAGGATCTGTGTTAAATGTTAAAAAAGCAAAAAGCCTAAATCATGGCATGGGTGCTGGGAGTCGTAACTTAGAACTCTATGCTAGAGTGGGGATTCCCAGTAGGGTGGACAGGTGGCTGTACTATTCTACAGGATCCTTACCTTAAACTCTGTGCAGAGCTCCTTAGAAATATCCCACATAGAGGTTACCCCAAACTATAATTATTCCCAGAGTAGCAGTTCTCCCCTAAACTTCTGTTATCCTAAATAGAATGAATCTGCCAGCACAGTAAATAGAGAAAAATAAAGTGAAATTTGGTTCAAGACAGCTATCCTACTAGGTGGATCATTCTGATACATGTTAGAAAGATCTTGGCTCTTCTTAACTCTGGGATATTGCCTAAGACAATGGAACACTCTCATAAAATAAGACTACTTAATGTATCCCCTTTCTGATCCCATAAATTTGTGTTCCCGGTATCCCCTATCTCTGGAAGGCACATATTATGCCTGGAAAAATCTCAAATCCTTGAGAATCCCCCAAATTATGGAGCATCCAGAAAAATAAGCACACATATTCCATACTTCCTGTTCTAGAATATCTATTTTTGAAAGTCCCACTGTTAATCAAATAGCAACAGATACAATGACTCTGATGTAAACTGCTGTGTGTCTTGGGCTTTGTTTAATAAGCAGCTTTACTGCACCTTTTCCCTTTAATATATATCCCTGTTCAAGGCCTTAACAAAATGCAGATGTAATGCAAATAAAATACAGACTAGAAAAGAATATTCTACACTGTGGCCCACCATTTCTTTCCCAGCAATGAGATGATCTCCTCCCCTCTCTCTATGTCAAGGTTTTTATATAGATCCTATCACCATACTACCTGAGTACTTGAAAGCTAGATTTTTATCACTATTCAGAACTATGAAAATATTCAGCCACAATTTAGAAGTACAGCAGTTTTCTAGCTCTAATATAAAAAATGATCATATAATGCACACACTGTACATATTAAGTAGCCTTTACCTTCTTTGCAAATAGCTTATTTTAACTAATTTAATTTTGTAACTTATGCTGAGTCTTTATGAAAACAGAAAATACACTTTCCTGGAAAATACTTAAAAATAGGATTTCAAGCTGCAATGACTGGAAATTTAGTTAAACTGTATTTAAAATGAGGAAAACCTAATACTGATGCTGATGGACTGAAAGAAGATTTACAATTCCTCTAAGTATAATGACAGCACTGATGAGACTGCAAGAATAAGGAATACTCGTTTCATCAAAGCACCAATTTTTTCACTAAGTAAGGAAAAATTACTGTAAGATCTATGGGGAAGAGATAGCAAGATTATTTCAGCTGTAAAAGAAAAGCTCAAATTAAAGCTGATAAAGCCAATGGAGTTGATTCTGTCTTTGATAGGTATAGGGAACATTGTCACAGACTCTATCTTGGAAAATCAGCTGCTAAGCTTCGTTGTATCAAAATGAAGATTCTTGCCCAGTATGTCTTCTGGCCACCAAATTAGGGAGGCTATGGTCTATGGCCTTTTTTCCCCCCTTACTGATTATATCACTCAGATTCACTTTGAAAATGGTTTGGGGCTCTATTTTCCCTTTTTATTTTTTTTTCTCTTTCTTTTGGTCTCCAGCATGCTTTAACAATAAATTTAACAATAAAGTAGTAGCACTGTGGCAGCACTGGTCAGTTATTAAACACAGATTTTTGAATGCTTAGGAGCTGTAATACCTACATGCTGAAATCCTTAACACCACATGGGGTAACCAGGATCCATCTACAATACATGGTAGAATTCGATGGATAAAAAGGCCACTTCTGAAACCTGCTCATTGGGAGCAACATATGCTAGGCAGGAGTGAAATTCAGAGACTTAAGTGTCTATGTCTCTTCACACCATGCATCTCCATTGCAGACCTGGAATCATGAACATACTACTGGAGTCAGGTGTCTAACTTTGTAGAAGTAAAACCCTGCACAGATATCTAATAACCTAATCATTAGAACCAGAGCCTTCATCTAAGATATAGAAGACCTGGGTTCAAACTCTTACTCTGCTTGTTTAAGCTCAGGAATTTTAACCTATCCCTTCTGAATTCTCTGATCAACAGGCTATTGGCTAGTCAGAGATGGAGCTCTTAATTTCACCTCTTGGAGCTGTTATATTGTGTATAAATAATTAAATATTTTTGTAGCCAGGACATGATACAGATGATTTCCTGCACCACTAGACAGAAAATTCAGTCTCACATTCTGTCTGGCCTAATGACTATTTAATTAGTCATATAAAACAAGCACCTTTAACAGGACAGATTCAGAGGGACCCATCCCAAAATAGCCCATAGTTAAGACAATCTCTTGAATATGGCAGACTGAGGTTAGTGTCCCTTCTGTAGAGCAAGAATCTGAACCTGCATCTCCCACATTCCAGGCAAATGTTCTAAGCCAGTAGTTCTCAAACTGTGAGGTACAACCTCAAGTGGGGTTACAACACCAGCAGATGGGGTCACGATAAACATGCTCCTTGAGATTTCTATGCCCACAGTGCTCTGGATCAGCTCTGGGCAGAAGCTATCTCTGCAGCCCATTGGGTGGGACCTAGTGTGGGTTGGAGTGCTGCACCATCATGGCCACCAAGGTGAAGCACAGCAGTGGCAGTGGCATGGAGTTGTGCCCACTTTGTGGCTGGGTAAGCAGGGGCCCTTCAGTTTGGCAAGCATGGCGGCGCAGCACAGTGCAGCATGGCACTCCCTCCTTCCCATGTTGTGTCCTGCCCACTGGGCTGCAGAGCCCCCAGGGAGAGGGCAGCAGGGCAGGGAGCCCCAAATCTGCAGTGGGCAGCCCACATCCTCCCCACCACCATGGGCTCCCATGGGGGAAGGGATGGGGTGGGGGCAGGGAAGCCAGGCTCTGCACTCTGTTTCATCCACAGCAGCTGCCACCTCCATCCACAGCAGCTGCCACCTTCTGCAGGTGGCATCCAGGGCTTGGGTACTACTGGGGGGACAGGGGGCTATGGGTGGGGAGTGAGGGACACATGATGTTGTGGGGGGCTATGGGTTAGGATTGAGGGGCAATGCTGAAAAAATAGGGTCATGCTGAGAAAAAGTTTGAAAAACAATGCTCTAACACCTTCATCATTCTTGTGTAAGACATGCGGTCTCTTAACAGAAAGCTGATTTTTTTTTAAACTCACTCTGGGGACTTTGGCTTGAATTAGAGCTGCAAGTCATTTGCTTGTTATACAGTGGCACTGAGCATGCTCACAAGCAGAAACAGGTGTCTATACACACAGGTTGCAGCTGAACAATGCTTTGAGTGGTGCCTATGCAGCCTTGAGGGGCTGGGCCCTAGGCCCACATGCCACTCTTACAAATTTAGGAATAGTGCTAAAACCCTTGCAATGTCCACTTTGTTATTCGTATTTTAAAGCAGAGAGCTCACACATATGATGGTAATATGCAGCAGTCTTATATGAAA
The DNA here is from genome assembly GCF_000455745.1 of Alligator sinensis. Lineage (NCBI taxonomy): Eukaryota > Metazoa > Chordata > Crocodylia > Alligatoridae > Alligator > Alligator sinensis. The sequence continues at coordinate 520,200 of NW_005842949.1, forward strand.
GCATAAAGTAAACCGGTTTAAGTTCATAAAATGGCAAACTTATATACACATCTCAGGGCAGCCATTGACACAATTGGTGGAATAGAATACAATCATTATCTAGTAGGCAGTTTTATTTCTGTATCCTGTAAGATGTCAGAGGACAGCTGCATTATAGGATCATTTGTACTTAAAACTTTTAATGGGGAACATGCCATTAGGGTTGGGAGATTCAGAATATTGGCAGAATGGTTTACAGAGAAATATTATGGTATTATTTTTTCTTCTAAGGATAGCAGACTATTAGTAAGGAAGAAATATTAGGGACTGGTAGTAACATATAATATTTCATCCTAAAATTAACATCCATTAGCCCTACTTCTTTAATGTCCTCCTTTGTAGAAGGCTGATCTTGCTCTAAACATACTACAGGAAAGGTGTTGATGATACAAGAATAAGAGAAATAAAGGAGAATTGTGATAATGTTGGTGGCAGCCCACATTTGAGGCAATCTCCATTGGTGGCCCGTGGTAAAGACATTGACATAAAATGCTGTACTGACATTAGTGAGTCCTGTAGGAGTAAAGAGATATGATTAGGATTCAAAAGATAATTTAGAAATAGAATTTTGCCTTTGTCAGCATAGGATGAATTAGTGTCTGGACTAGAAATGTCTGCTTTAAGCAGCTACTTGAGGTATGTGCAGATGTTTGCTACACCTGGTCTGTGATCACATGGCTTGTTTTTTTATTTATACATAGATCAGGAGCAACTTGTGCAGATGCTTGCTGATGCTGGGAGCTGTGCTGGGAACCCAGGTTGGGGGAAAAACAGGTAGCACTGGGAGGAGTAGTGGTTTTGTGAGAGGAAGGGTTGGCATATATGGGAGGGATTTGGTGGAATTGGGGCAGGGGGATGGCAGGTTTGTGGGGGAGTGTGAGAGGGGAGGCAAAAGCCACCCCCCGCAGTCTGTCCCAGACTCTCGACCAATGCACCCCAGTACTTACCGTAGGATCTGGGACAAGTGGCAGCAAGAAGGAAATGCTGATGCAGGCTCAGGAGTTCTGCAGCTGTCTGAGCCTGCATATTGATGAGCACTGGGGGCATGGCTCCTGAGAAGCACGGTGCCAAGGAGTGACAAGGTAGGCTCCAACTCCAGACACCATAAGAAGGAGCCAGTCTCCTGCCAGAGGACGCAGATGGGTGAGGCAGAGGGAAGCCTCAGGGGCCAAAAGGGGCAAGGGAGCCTCATTGAGGAGCAGCAGCCTCAAGGGGCACCGCCGGGGAGCAAAGGTGCTATGACCAGGAGCTCAGACATTATGGCTGGTGATGGCTCCTCAAGCCCACAGGCATCCCCAGACAGCCCTGCAGTGGGCAGAGCATGGGGGATCATGAGCCCCCAGGAGGGGGAAGTAGATGCTGCTGGCTGGAGGGACCAGGACAACTGGACCACAGGTCAGCCGGGTCCCAGGGGGGTCATGCCAGAGGTGCCAGCAGAGGATGGGCACAGGACAGTTGCCTGTACCCACACCTACTTGTCCCCAGGATAAAGGGGACAAATGAGTCTCCTCAAAGGACTAAGGGCACAGGGAGAGGGAATCTCAGGAGCCTGCTGGCAGAAACTGGTCATTTTTCAGTTGAGTTTCTTTGGTTACAGTTTGGCCCCAGATGGGGCAGGTTTAGTTTCCCAGGAGAGGGGAAGCCGACCTGAAGACGAGGGATGGACCCCTAAAGATTGATGGCCCTTTCAAGGTAGGCAATATGGGAAGACCTGCAGGGAGCAGCATCTACCCAGGTTGAGGACGTGGTAAGGGTGGAGTAAAGGGGAGTCAGCTTTCCTAGCCCCAGGGCTGAACTCTAAATGTGTATAGATGTTTGACAGACTGGACTAACCTGTTCCTGATCTAAGTTAGCTCAACTTCTCAGCTGAACTAATCATGTTTTGGCCCAATTTAACCCAATTTAACCTCCCCATATATCTGTACAGATCATCATTTAGATCAGCCTAACAGTAGTTAGGTCTGCATGTATCCTTGGTAACCAGGTACAATAGTAAGGGACACTTACTAAGGGACACTTAGTAAGGGACAGACGACAAAGCTAACCTATTTAACAATTTCTTTGCCTCCATTTTTTTGAGCAGGGACCAGGTCATCCCCCTCACTGGGATCCCCAATGGTCCCAGGGGAGGCACAGCCAGGCCCAGGGTCAGTGAGGACCTAGTCAGGGAACTTATGGAGGGACTGGATGTGTTCAAATCAGCAGGTCCTGACGATCTCCACCCCAGAGTGCTGAGGGAATTAGCAGAGGTCATTGCAGGACCCCTGGCACAGCTTTACGAGCACTCGTGGTGCTCTGGTGAGGTGCCAGAGGACTGGGAAAGGGCCAATGTGGTCCCCATCTTCAAAAAAGGGAGGAAGGAGGACCCAGGAAACTAAAGGCCTGTTAGTCTTATCTCAGTCCTGGGGAAGCTCTTTGAGAAAATTATCCAGGTGCACATCTGTGAGGGGCAAGCAGGGGAGGTTATGCTTAGGGGCAACAAACATGGATTCATTAGAGGCAGGTCCTATCAGACCAACCTCGTGGCCTTCTATGACCAGGTCACCAAATCCTTGGACACAGGTGTCATGGTGGACGCAGTCTTTCTGGACTTTAGGAAGGCCTTTAGGAAGGCCTTCGACACTGTCTCTCACCCCATTCTCATTAAAATATTAGGAGATAGTGGTGTCGATGCTTATACAGTCACACAGTCAGATGGGTCACCAATTGGCTGAAGGGCTGCACCCAGAGAGTGGTAGTGGACAGGTCATTTTCAACCTGGAGGGATGTGGGCAGTGGGGTCCCCCAAGGCTCGGTCCTCGGCCCCGCACTATTCAACATCTTCATCAGCGATTTGGGCCAGGGGGTGAAAAGCACCTTGTTCAAATTCGCGGATGACACTAAGATGTGGGAGAAGTGAGCATGCTAGAATGGAGGAATAGGCTGCAATTGGATCTGGACAGGTTACAGGGGTGGGTGGATGAGAATAAGATGGGATTCAACACGGACAAGTGCAGGGTACTGCACCTAGGGAGAAAGAATCAGCAGCATACATACAGGCTGTGGAACTCCCTTCTCATCAGTGCAGAGGCAGAAAAGGATCTTGGTGTCATTATTGATGCCAAAATGAACATTGGCCGACAGTGTGGGGATGCGGTCAGGAAGGCCAACCATACCTTGTCGTGCATCCACAGATGCATCTCAAGCAGGTCCAAGGAGGTGATCCTCCCCCTCTGTGTGACACTGATCAGGCCGCAGTTGAAGTACTGTGTCCAGTTCTGGTTCTGGTGGCCATCTATAAACTGGCCAAGGAAGAGTCAGTCAATGGGAGAGTCCCTGTTCCCCTGAGCACTGCTGGGAGTAACAAGGAATAGCGGCCATAAGTTGACTGAGAGTAGATTCAGGCTAGATATCAGGAGGCGCTACTTCACAGTCAGGGCGGCTAGGATCTGGAACCATCTTCCAAGGGAAGTGGTGCTTGCTCCTACCCTGGGGGTTTTCAAAAGGAGGCTAGATAGATACCTTGCTGGGGTCATTTGACCCCAGCATTCTTTCCTGCCCATATCATGGGGTCGGACTTGATGATCTGCTCAGGTCCCTTCCAACCCTACCAACCAACCAACTATGAAACACTAATACAAAACCCCATGATTTTGGCAATCATGCTTAATTTTTTTTTTAATAAGTGCTATTCCAGAATAGATACTGGTCGCAGATAGTTTTGAACAAAAATATTTTGATCTGCTTCAAAATGTAGATGAAGGTGATTTTCATTTTAACAGCTGACCTATCCCCAGTTGGGATGCTGTTGGCACTGGGTTTATGACCCAGATACCTTGTTCCATGTGGATCCAAACCGTCAGACTCACCACAACTTCTCTATTTTATAATAGGCAAGTTTTATTGATAGACAGTGATAGCAGATAAGAATAATACAGGCAAGGCAAAAAAATTCTATATCTACCAGTCCTTGGGCTGTCACAGAGGGAAGGTACAACTGGCCAGTAAGGGAGCTTCACCCTGAGGTTCCCTCTTGAATGTCAGATGTCAGTATCCTGGAGGTCAAGAGCCAAGGCCTACCCCTCCCAAGTGGGGTGGGTGATACAGGTGGGTGGTGTGCCCTCTATCCATGGTGGCCTTGGATTCCCCTCTTGGGGACCCTTTAGTGCTCTGAAATCCCTCCTTTATATCTTTTTCCTCCTTTGATGACTCTTCAGTCCCAGGCATCATTGATTTGGTTTCCCTGTGGTCATCATACTGTTCACATTCTGTCCTGTTAGCATATTCCTTTGTTTCACAAAACCATCACATGCACACATCTTAATTTGGTTATTTACCAGTCTCCTAATTTGGCCCATCCACCAAAGCCAGAAAGCCAAAGAACTCAGCAGTTGGGCACCAAGACCTGGTACCAATGCTGTAGAGTCCCTTATCTCTGTTTAGGTACACTGTTCATGTTATGGAACAGTGTGGTACACATCTTCAATTTCCCACCTTCTGTGTCTGTTGGCTTCAGACACAGTGGGCCTTGAAGGAAAGTTTGTCACAAGCAGGCTTTTAGAAACCAATTAACCCTTGCCACTCCCCTGGATCATTGATCTAATACAATATCTACTTGACCTACAAGACAGTTCCTAAGGGCAAACATCTAAATACCATTCTCTAGCCATCATACACAAGCATTTGGTCCGAGATTAGTTTACTGGCAAATAAACTACTCATGAGTAAATGCTCCTGGGCAGGCATCTACACATGCAGGGATGTGGGAACAGATAAGCTGTTCCTAGCAGCAAACTGCTCCCACTTCCTTTGGCCCTGCAGTGGGCCTCTGCTGCCACCAGGGGGAACTCAAGGCTCTAGCCACAGCTGCCAGCAGCTAGAAGCCAGGAGCCATCTTGAAAAGTCAGCCATGCTCTCTGCTCCCTGGCCAGCCACTTCACTGGCCAGAAGCTGAATACAGAGCACAGGGGCAGGAAACGACAGCACTGTCATCACTGTCTTTGCCTCCCCGCACCATGGCTGCTCCTGACCCTAGCAGCAATGCCCAGTGCCCTGGGTTTCTGCTGGCCACCATGCTGGCTCTGATGGCCCATGGCCATCTGGGCCCTACCTGCTCTCCTATGCACAGTGACCACCTGCCTAGCTGCACTGCACCATTCTAGGGCCACCACCACTGCCATGCAGCTGCCACCTGGGCCCCATCCTGCTGGCTGGACCCTGGCAAGGATGCCAATGATGGGCTGCTGGATGCCACTGCCAGGGCTGCCCTCACCCTCCTAAGCCTCCAGCCCAACCACCTCTGGGCCACCCAGGACTGGTGGCTGTACATTGTCCAGCAGACCTGGGATGCCAAGCAGTGGCTGGAGGCATTCAGGATGACTCAGGCCACCTTCCAGGACCTCCTGGAGCAGTTCTTCCTGCAACTGAAGAGGTAGGATACCACCATGTGGCCACCCTCCCCACAGACACTCACCTGGCCCTTACCCCACTGAAACTGGCCAAACTTGCCAGCTGCCACTATGTTCGCCATCTTTTTGGTATGGGCAAGGCTGCTGGGGGTGGGCTGTGGGCTGGAGCTGGGCCTGGGTGCTGACACACCTGGCAGGAACCTGGCCACCTTGCGGCACTGCAGTGCCTGGTAGTTATGCTTGGGTGCAGGCAGGCTGGTGCAGCTAGCCTTCAGCCTGCCCAAGGAAACACAGGGGCCTAGGGTGGCCTCAGGCCACCTGCATATGTCCCAGAGCTCACCGTGCCTGCAGGCTTTTTCCCAGGGCTGGGATAGGCATAGAGGCAGCCCAGCCCTGGGGCAGGAGAGGCTCCCAACCTTGGAGCCCTAGGGCTAGCCTCAGGCTGGCCTCCTAGTGGCAGGGCTGACTGGGAGCAAATCTGCTCCCAGTTGGTGTCTACACGTGCATTACTGTGCAGTCACTCCTTGCGAGTAAATTGGCTACTTGCATTTTCAGGTAGCAAATTTACTTATGAGTAGTGTCTTTTAGTGTGCAGTAAGTATGTACATGTGTAGACATGCACACTTACTGTGCAGTAAAGCATCTCATGTAGACACACCCAGTGTATAGTATAGTGCTGGACTTTACAGTTCACTGGAGTTCCATCTGCAGAAAATGCCGCATGCCTATTACTTAATATGACGTAGGTTTGGTTGGGGAGGACACCCATTAGATAGAAAAGAGATCATAGAGCTTAATGTAGAAGCCTATTTTTCTTACAACTCTCCTTTCATCTTTTTTCCTTAAGTTCCTGTGTTTTCCTCCATCATGTGCAGGCAATGAATGATGATGAAAGAACACTTTGTGACATCCCAGGCCACCTTTTTCTTCACTTTTTTCCCCCCTTACGTAATTTCTTTGTGCACAAAACAAAAACAAAAAACAAAACAAAACAGAAAAAAACTCACTCCTTTAAATAGCTGGTGGGTCATATTTCCCAATTACCAGTGAACATTTTGGTGTACACATAATTACCCAAGAGAGACAGATATTTTATTATATCTGCTTTAAAAGTACCTGACTCTCTTGGGTAATCATGTCTATAGAAGCTCTCAGATGCTTTTTATGTGTCTCAGATGCTTTTTATAAAGAAAAAAGGAAAAGAAAAAGCAGCTTTCATAAAAATTAATTTGCCCCAAATGCATTATTAAAGTGAAAGAGGCCAGTTGGTAGAATTTGGTTCCAAGAAAACCTCAGAAATTTGAACGATGACTGTTTGGGGAACTGAATTCTACAGATACAGCAGTAACCTACCAATTGCCTTCTAATTCTAATTGTTTGTTTGGATTTGATTTCTTTCCATAAATGAGGTAATAAGATTTAAGGACTGAAGGGCACACATGCAATTGAAATTGCAGTAGAGAGTCTTTTAAAAAGAGGCATTCAAGAAATGACAACATTCACAGTGGATATTAGAGAAATTACACTTATTTATAATGTGACATAAAACCTTTTAATTGATAGCATGACACGTAGGGGTAATTGTGTAAATATTGGAGAGTAATTATAATAAAGTATAATAAAGTAAAATGTCACTTTCATATGTTTATATGATTATGAGGCTGTACAGCTTAAAAAGCAATTGCTCTGAATCTGTTTACTTCTTGGATATATCATTTTGAGGCTAAAATGGTGGGGTGGGGGTGAAAGGTAATTGTCATAGGTATGAAGTTCTGAAGGGATGATTCCTATAATCTAATCTCAGTTCTCACATTGAATGGCCCCATTCACATTCTTGAAGCAAGGAATCATTGATTTTGTTTCAATGGTGGACTTGCAGTTATTGCATTACTACTTTGGCAATACTGACCAGGTAATCATGGTACTGAACTAAATTACGCTTATGGCTAAAGACCCCTTGTTTTTCATAACTCAGGATTCTGGAACTAATGACCCTCTGGACTAAAATTTCTTGTATTTGATGTCATCTTAGGAGGTGCATCCAGATGTGCAGGCACATGAGGCTTGTGGTGCTGCGAACCCTTCATTATATCATAAAACCCATGCAGTGAATGTTAAAATATAAAATTTGCAGTGCGTGGCCAAAAATTGCTACCAGTAGTTCCCAGTAGCAAAAAAACCCAACAACACAAAAAGCAGTGTAAAGCACAAAAAAATAGCATGTGTCGGGACAAAAGTGGAGACGGGAGCAGCAAGTCCAGGGCTACCTACTGCCCTGTCTCTGCACACAGTGCATTGAGGCACATTGCACCCCATCCAGCTGCTCTGCTTCATGGCTGGCTGGGGCATAGCTTGCCTTGAGATGGGGGAGCAGGCAGCCCTGGGCTGGCTGCTCCACTGTCTCTGTGTTCTTCAGCATGGGGGCCCCACTGTGGAGTCCCTGCACTGAGGCAAGTGGAGCCCTATGCTGAGGCACACTGTGCCACAGCCAGCCACAGAGCAGCTAGCTGCGGTGAAGTGTGCTTCTGCATGGGGGCTGGGCACAGCTTACAACAAGGGGCATGTGCAGGGGCATGTGCTATGGCACATAGTAGTAGCACAGATTTGTGCCGCTACCATTTGTGCTGCTGCAAGTGCACACTCCTGCTTGTCTGGTCATGGCTAGGGGATTTGTTGCTGTCGTGTGTTTCTTTTTAATGTTAATACAGCTGACCCTCGCCATTTGTGGGGGATACAGTCTTGCATCCCCACACAAATGGCAAAATCCACGAATAAGGCACTGCGTTCATGAACTCAGTGCCCCCGGTGACTGGGAGGTGGGTGGGGGGGAGGGCTCCTTTAAGTGTATTTAAGAAGCAAGTTCGGCATTTGTGATTATTTGAAATGCCAAACCCGTGAATAGTGAGGATTTCCTGTATACGTTTAGCAGATTTTTCAGATAGCTGAATAGAGTAAGAATTATTTTTCACAGCTTAGCTAAAAAAAAAATTAGGTACATTTGGTAGATTATTTTGAAATAATCAGATCCATACATGGCCAACTTCACCATATTATTTAGCCATTTAAGTGTCAATGTAAACAAAATACAAAACTTTGCCACAATGGTGCCTTTGCTGGTACTCTTAGGGGAGAGACATCCAGAACTGGATGGGCATAGACAGCTGTCCATTTGTGTCTAGGGATGGATGCTTCAAATCAGTGCTTGAGAGGTCAGACTGGGTTGAACAAAAGTAGTGGAACTCTTCCAAGGTACCCCTATAAAATAAGTGGAGATGTTGTTTACAGGAGATTGTGAAAATATGCAAAATACAATAATGAGTGGCTCTAATTGGCCTCTTGAGCTTGGAAATAGTTTGGAAATAGTTAATAAGAAATTCCCATTTAAACGATCATCAGCAAGCCTCTGAGGTAATATGAGATGCAGGGGGTAGTTCGTAAATCTCAGAACTCTGCAGCCTTATCTTTGTACCTTAGCTTTCAGTCCACATTTTTGAAGCTTTCTTTCCAACTGTAACAGCTGGAGTCTTACTTTTGTTTAAAATGAAAGCTGAGAATCTCTTAACAAGATTGAAGTTTCAGAGAGGTGCCAACAATATTTCATTTCCAAAACCTTGTCACAGCTGAGATGTTTTGGAGTATTCAAAATGAAGCAGGCCCTCAGGGCTACCTGTGCTTTGCTGTAGACCTCCAAACAGTCTGCCAAGGAGCCAAGAGCCTGGAAGGCCTGAAAATCCTTGCTCTATTGCAATGCCCTACTGAGTTGCTGGGGAGCCCAAAAACCTGCAGAGACTTTCTCCTAGGCGAAATACAGACAGTCAAAAAGTCCATGATAGAATTGATCCAAATTTCATGGGTTTCTCTAAGCTGTGAAAATCACATCAAGAGCAAACAAACACAACTCATGTTTGTCCTTTGTGGGCAGGGGCAGGGGGGGGGGGGGGAGGGGAGAAGAGGGAAGGAAAGCAGGCAAATACCTGCCTTGGCCAGACCAGAAATGAGTGGTGCTCCCACAAATCTCCCAGTGTGATGAACATTGATGAGCAGCTGAGCCCAGCCGAGTGGGGCCATCCCTGATTGGTTGTCAGGCACATGACCCCAAACCCATGCTGTTACCATAGACCCTTCCCTGCACTCACACTTAGGCTTCTAGAACACGTCTTCATGGTGGCCCCAGGAGGGGCAGGTGGTAGGGGGGTGAAAAATGGAGACCCCCATCCCAGCCTCAGATTCTCCCCCGCCCCATCCTCCCCCCCCCCCCCCAGCAGGGGTCTGCACAGTGCAAGGGTGCCCTCTACAGTGGGGACTTAAATAGAGCTTCCAGCCTCAGCTCCGGCCCCACTGCAGGGCCCTTCCCCCATGCTTTTCTGACCCCAGCTGGGGGGGTGGGCAGGCAGGGCAGGGGCTCCATGCCATTCCCACCCATGCCCTCTGCCATCTGGGATGTGGAGCAGAGGCTTAACTGTCTCAGCTCTGTGACAGCCTGTGGGTGGGGCTGGCCTGGCTTGGTTGGACCAGAGGAGCACTGGCACAGGTTAGCCCACCTGCCCTGTGAGGAGGGGTTAGCGAGGGCCACTAAATATCCTGGGATGCTGAGGGACTGTGATGTAATTTGAGTAAGGAAGGGATCTGGAACAGAAATTCGATAGACTAGTGTAGCCTAAACCATTTAAATCTGATACTACATCCATCCAGGTCTGTCTCAGTCACAGTTCTCCCATTTTAAAACCAGTCTGTGTGCACTCAAATTCTGTTCTGTTACAGGTTTAGACCAGTTTCTGATCTCTTATACTGGTTTCTGTGTAATTTATGTCCCTAGTCCTAGGCAGTTTACTAAGTAACCTGCCAGGGAACCAATGATACATGCAGGTGAGCTTCCAGAAAACAGGCAGAGAAATCAGCCCGGTTTCTGGTAAAACTGGCATTTTCCAATGGACAAAAGTCTCCACTGGAAATTTCCAGACCAACTCCATTTTGAATCTTTAATTTTTAAAGTTCCCTTTTTGCTGAAGTCAGGATGATTCTTCCCACCTGCATTTCTGTGTCCCCTCTCTTACACTATGGCTGCTGCTTCTCTTTCGTTCTTTCTTTCCCCAGCAGCAATACGGGCTGCCCCTTTGGCACACTGCCCCGGAAGGGACTCTACACGTGGGTGGTGCGCTCCCAACATGCCCACGTGCTGGCCGGCTGCCCCGACACCGTGTGGTGGTGGCAGCGCCTGGCGTGGCCCAGGGCCCCAGCGTGGTGCACGCTGTACAAGGCGCCCACCGCCAAGAAGACCGGTGACCTCTAGTGGAGATTAGTGCATGGCATCCTGGCCACTGGCACCTTTGTGCGCCACCTGGACCCAGTGGCCTCAGCAGCCTGCCCCTTCTGCCTGGGGGTGTTGGGTAAGGATGTTTTCCATGCCTTTCTCGACTGCCCCTGGCTATGGCCAGTCTTTTCTGCCCTCAGGACGCTGCTGCGGACACTGGGCCAGGACTTCTCAGAGGACACCTACATCTACTCCTTCCCGTACCGGGTGGCCGAGTAGGCCACAGTCAGCCTGGCCAACTTCCTGGTGGGCGAGGCCAAGATGGCCACCCTGAAGAGCCAGCGAAACCGGCTCACCAGGAGTGGGATGGATGATGCCCTGCAGCTCTTCTGCCTGCTGGTGCGGGCCCGCCTCTTGCTTGAGTTCGAACACGCAGTCCTCCGGCAGACGGTGTCCACCTTTGAGGAACACTGGGTCATCAAGGGGGCACTGTGCCGAGTCAGGGCGGGATGCCTGCTCCTTACCCTGTGATGTCACCAGCTGCTCGAGGTGCAGAGGCGCATCCAGCAAGCCGAGACCTCGGGCTTTGTCCATGCGGGCCAACCCCTGGTGTCCTCAGCCCCCCCTGGGCATCCCCACTGGCAGAACTGTATATATGTAAATACTCCTTTTGTTCTTTGTGTTTTTGTTTTTTGTCTAGTGTGTACAGGCAGGCTTTGCAGGCCATGAACCCAGGCCTTATCCTGTGAGGCCCAGATCTTCGGGCCAACCTGTACATAATCTCTACTGGCCCCGATTTGTCACCCTCCCTGGAATAAATGCTTCTTAAAAGTCAAAAGTCTTTCTTTCTTTCTTTTTGGCCATTCTCTCCCTTCCTGTCCCTCAACTCTCTTCTTTTTGCATTTCCTTTTCATCTTGACAATCCCCATTCATTTTCTTCTTCCATGTCTGCCAGATTACTTTTCTTAGTTTTCATTTTCACACATACTATAAAGCCTAAAATTATTTGTGATGGACACAAAGAGGATCCATTGATGGTTTCATGGTTCTGAGCCCTTTGGCTGAGTGCCACTGGAATATGGAAGACAAACTTGCACCTGTAGAGTATTGGTGAAATTGAAAGACTTGTGCATGTGAACTTTTCTTTTAGTACAGGGATAGGCTACCTTTTTCAGCTGAGGGAAGGAATGACACACCTTGGGTCAGAAGCAGGAGAGTAGGCAGGTGCTAGGACCTGGCCACTGTCCCTGCTTGTCCCCACAATGGCACAGGGAAAATGCCTGGTGCTGAAGCCACATGCTGTTTGAATGCCACTGAAGCTATGATCCAGAGCCAGCAGTTCCATGGGCTGGATCTGGCCTGAGGCTTTATGTTGCCAACTGACTAGTACACAGCAGTCAGTGGAACAATAATAACAGGAAAAGTGTAGTTTTCATACCACAAAGGGTGCAAGCCTGAAAACACAGTCACAGTAAAGATAAAATAGCAGTCCTGAAACCGTACGTGTCTCAATGCTTTTCTCTTTTACCTTTCCATTTTTCCCCTTCCTTTGGCCAAATCTTATGTTCTCATATTAGGATATATACTACCTTGTAAAGCTTCAGTTGCTGATTCAATTCTGAAGAGATTTGGCCCAATTCAGAAGCCGAATCTCTGAGTCCAAGTTGAATCAGGAGACCCATTAATCTCTCTGAATCAAATCGGAAGCCTCCAATTCAACTCGGAGAGATTCAGAGAGATTCGGCAATTCAGACATAGACACAGCTATATATGTTTTTTCTACATACTTCAAGGTACCAGGTGGCTCATGAATGCTGAGATGGTGGGGCAAATGGAGCATCCCATGGTAGCATGGGGCAGGGTGTGGGTCCCCAGCACGATGGGCAGTAGACGTGGAAATGGATCAGAAGCACTTCCAGTCCACTTCTGGGTCTGCCGTGGAGCACAAGAGGGATCCCTTCCCCATCCCCTGGATGGGTGACTAGTGCCTCCTGGGTCTGCCGCCTGCTCGGGTGCCTACCCCTCTGAGTGACATGTACAAGTTGTGCCTTGTCACAACTGTAATTTTTGCTTTGAAAAATTGCTCTTCAGTCTTTGAAGATTCATCAGTAGACTACAATAAGACAAGACTACTACTTATACAAATAATTCATTCTGACTCTACAGTGCAGGAGAGAAAAGCAAGAAAAGTACTATTAGGCTCAGGACAGACATTACACATAAATCGGCTTAAGTGATCAGAAACTGGTTTAAACCTGTAACAGAATAGACATTCAGTGCACATAAATCAGTTTAAAAATGGCCCAAACTGGTTTGAGATAAATCTGGTTGAATGTAGTATCAGATTTAACTGATTCAGTTCAAATCAATTCATGCAATGTCTGTGCCAGACCCCTTTGTGGTTTAACTTAAACCAGAGTTCCCCAGCATCCCGGCATGCTCTCTTGGCTGGGCCTAGGGATGGCTCTGCCCCTCTGCTCTCCAGCCTGAGCATGGACAGGGAAGGTCCTACCTGACTAACCTGATTGCTTTTTATGACCAAGTAACTCAATCCTTGGATGATGGTGTCGCCATGGACGTAGTCTTTCTAGACCTTAAAAAGGCCTTTGACACTGTCTCTCACCCCATCATCATCAGTAAATTAAGTGACTGCAGCATTGATGCCTGCACAGTTGGATGGGTAAAAAATTGGCTGATGGGGCACACCCAGAGAGTAGTGGTGGATGGGTTGTACTCAACCTGTTGAGATGTGAGCAGTGGGGTACCCCAGGGCTTGTGAACCCACCATTCATTCCTGCCTGTGGCAGGGGGGCAGGCTAGATGATCTGTTCAGGTCCCTCCTGACCTTAGCTACTATGAAACTACTATAAGGACAGGCAGATGCGGGGGGTCTGGCCAGAGAGGGCTTTTATTCCCCGCTCCCTGTTCCACCAGCAGGGATCCAAGCCAGGCTTGCTGGGTGCTCCCCCCTCACTGTTGCAGTTGTGACCACCATGGCCCCTGAGGCAGAGGAAGCAGGTAGGGGTGTTATTTTGCCCTGTTCCCCAACTCACCCCAGAGGACCACAGCTGGCTCTGCCTGTCCCAACCACTGCCGCCACTGCTGTCTCCCTACTCGGGCAAGCAGTGGAATAAGCCTCCTCCTGTCCCCTCCACCAGATGCCAGAAGGAAGGGGGCAGGAGGAAGCTTATTCTGCTGTTTGCCCTGGGCACAGACCAAGCAGCAGCGGTCAGAGTGGGCAGACCCCACTGCAGTGCCCTGGAGGCAGAGGGGGGAATAATCCAGCTCCCTGCCCCCTGCCTAAGGGGCCCTGCCTGCTGGCATCTGGCCCTGCCCCCACCCCTGCCTTGCTGCTGGAGTAGTGAGGGAGGAGCAACCATGATAGGGACAGCAGCCCCTGTCACGGTTTCCCAGAACTCAAGCCTTTTTCTGCTTTAGGGGGCCATGCTGCAGAGCAGGGAAAGCTGCTACAGACCACAGTGCTTGGGGAGGCTCTGGCCCCCTGAACTCTGGTACTGCTGCGTACAGTCTGCTACAACTCTGCCTGCCCTGCAGGGAGCCCCCCCCCCCCCCGCC
>NW_005842949.1:534462-546822 GCF_000455745.1 Alligator sinensis
GAAGGGGCTTGTGCTCCCTGGCACTATGACAGGGGATGCTGCTCCCATCAAGGGCCCTGCCCCACCACTGCAACAACCAGGTGGGGGTGTGGCCAGATGCCAGCCAGCAGGGCCCCTTGGGGAGGGGGCAGAGGTGGGGGTTATTCCCTCTCCCTCTGGCATCTGGCAGAGGGGACAGGAGGGGGCTTATTCTGCTGCTTGCCCCAAGCAGGAAGTGTGTGGCAGTTGGGGCAGGCAGACCCAGCTGAGGTCCCCAAAGGGCAGTCGGGGTAGAGGGGAGAATAATGCCCCTCCCTGCCCCTTCTGTCTCAGGGGCCATGGCCACTGCCACTGCAGCAGTGAGGGGGGAGTGCTTGGCAGACTTGGCTCAAGTCCCTGCCAATGGGAAAAGGAGGAGGAATTAAACCCTTCTCTGGCCAGTTCTGTCTAGACTGGCCACCCCCACAGCACAGCTTCCCTGCAGCCGAGGGCACGCTTTAGCTGCCACTCCACCTGGCTCCTGGCCTGAGCAACTGGAGGCATGTGCCTGCATTTCCTCAGTCCAGAGGGAATGCCTGTCCTATTACAAACTAGTTCAAGATTGAATCAATTTAGGCTCTGGCCTTTTGAATGTCTGTCCCTAGCCTTACAGACCAAATTTTGTATAACATAAAGTAACGATCTGTCAGTTGTGTAATAATGTAGTCTAGCTACTTGAAAATGACTAAGTATGATGTAAAAAATAATGAATAGACATTCCACTACTGAAGTATCAAAGGAGAAGTAGCAGAGTGGGGGCTGGACCCAATGATCTCACAAGGTCCCTTCTAGCCCTAAACTTCTGTGAATCTATGACATTTTCATAAAGTTGCTGCTAGAAACATCTCTCTGATTTTACTTCATTAAAGCCTTATTAACCTTATGCTTGGGAAAATAAACACACTATTACCATAATTTCAGCTGTAGCTAAATCCAAGAGTCCAAGTGTAGCTAAACTGTAGCTAAATGCAAGAATACTATCAGAAAGTATGATAGCTTCAGCTCTGGGACTGCTTGTAATTGCTTACATGAATATTTCAATCATCATCTAAAATATCACATTTCAAACTCCATGTTAGATCAATGTTCTTTGGAAGATTGCAGTAAGCCCTTTGTGTGCAAGTTATCATTTTGTACACATATTTTAAGATATTGTGCCACAGGAACTTGTCTTTTGAGATAATATCTGGTGTTTGCAAGGTTCTTACGGGTATGGATTTTATGTCAAATGAAAGTAGGTAATGATGGTGCTGGAGCTTAATAGAATTATGCCTGATAGAAAAGAACTCCAGGAAAGGGCAAAAATAACTCTACTGTACATGTAAAGAACATAAGTGTTTTTTACCTGAATCTACTGTTAACTTTGTCTCAGTCCCATTTTCTTTTGTGTTTCCTCTTTCCTAAATCAACCAGACATCACATTAATTGGTCAAACTATATGTAAAATCTGGTACTACTTCATATTACTAAAAGCAGAAGTAAGCTAAATATACTTTAGAATGGACTTTTGTTTAAAAATAATTCATAATAAAAAGTTTTATGAATTAAGTATTTCATATGAATTAAGTAAGTTGTAAGACTATTTATATTGAATAGTGAACAACAGAAAGATTGATTTGGAGCTAGCCTTAGAAAGGTTGCTGTCAAAGTTACCAGACCCCAGGATAAGATTACTTTTCTTCTTTCTTCTTGAAAAGAAATATAACCTTGAGGATTTAAAAAAAATTTTTTTATTTTTTATTACAAAATAAATGTTTCAATAATTTTCAAAGATAAATTTAAAATTAGAATGCCTATAGCCTTTTACCACACCTGATCTATATTAATGTGGCTTATTCTAAGCTGTGTGAATGTAGCCCAGGAATAGAATGTAAAGCTGTTCACCAGTGCTGAGAGCCACATGGGGAGCCCAGTGTAAGTAACTCAGGGAGCGGAGTCAGGATTAGAGGTCAGCTAGTTGGGGAGGAGGAGGGCTGTCCAGAGGGGGTTGGTAGGACTGAAGGTAAACTAATTTATATCATGCCCACCATGTTTTGCACAATTTAACCACCCTGGAGGCCTGCATAGATGGGCATTTAGATCAACCTAACTCTAGTTACCTAGAGTTACCTAACTCTAGTTAGGTTGATCTAAGTGTAACAGCTGTACATACCTTAATTTCACTGAAGAAATCTCAGAAGCCTTGATAATATTTGCAAAGTTATGGAAGAACAGGTAACATACTGGAGGACTGGAGAGGGACTAACATAGTGCCCATCTTTAAAAAGTGTTGGTGGGGGGGAGGGAGAAGATCTGGATAAAAACCAGTCTGACTTGAAAACCTGGGAACTTACTGGAGCAAATTATTATATAATCAATTTGTAAAAACTTGGAGGAGGAAGTGGTGATTACTAGAAACCAGCATGGATTTGTAATAACAAATCATGCCAAATCAATTTGACATCCTTCTTTAGTAAGGTAACTACCTTGGTGGATAAAGGGAATGCAGCAAACACAATGTACTTGGACATTGGTAAGGCTTTTGATATATTTTCACTTGACATTCAGATAAGTAAACTGGATAAATGTGGGCTTGGTGGAATTACTATTAGGTGGATATATAATTGGTTGAACAACTGCAAGAAAAGAGTAAATATAGCTGAATTTATACGTCAAAATACCATTAGGTTTCACAGGGGAGGTAAGGAGAGTTCTTTGTCTGGTAGTAGTTAACATTTTGATTAATGACTTGGATGCTGGAAGAGAGAGCTTCCTGATTAATTTTGCAGGTGATACAAAACTAGGAGGGGTTGCAAACACTTCGGACGATAAGAGCAGAATTTTAAAAGATACTGCTAAATACAAGAACTTGATGAGAGACAACAAAAAGGTGGGCTGCAGACCAACAATAAAGCAAATTGAAAGTGCTACTCATAGGAAGTAACCAAATGTACAAATACAGAATGAGAGTTTAGTAGTATTGCTGAGAAGGATCTGGGAGTTATGATCCTGATCAGTTTGATCCAACACTTGCAAAAAAGTAAATTTGATTTTGGAGTGCATTAACAGGAGTATTGTATGTAAGGCATGGGAGGTGACAGTATCATGTCATAAAGTTCTGGTTAGGCCTTGGCTAGTATATTGTGGGAAGTTCTGAGCTCTGAATTTTAGGAAGGCTGAGGATAAACTGAAGATCATCCAAAGGCAAGTGGAAAAAAACATAAAGGGTTAAAATGCAAGCTGTGCAAAGAAAGAAAAGATGATTCTCTATGGCAGCAGGAGACGGAGCAAAAAGCAATGATCTTAAATTGCAGAAAGAGAAATTTAGGTTGGATATTAGGAAAAGCTATCTCACTATGAAGGTGGTTAAGCATTGGAATAGGCTACCCACAAGGGCTGTGGAATGTCTACCCTTGTAAGTTTTTATCAGCAGGTTACACAAGCACTTGATCAAGATGGTTTAGTTCTACATGATCCTGTCCTGATCAGGAGGTTGGACTAGACAATCCCTTGAGGCTCCTTCCAAGCCTAATTTCCTATGATTCTATGAAAGGTTCAGAGAACTAGCTATACTGACATGGAGGGAAGGAGATCAAGGGTGAGGGAGAAGGGAAAGGGAGTGTGATAGCGTGTTTCAAATATTTGAAAGGCTGTCATAAAATTGTTCCCCTTCACCACAGGAGGCAGGACATGATGGGCTTAAATTATTGCAAAACAGTTTTAGATTAAATTCCAGAAAAAATTCCTGGGTAGGACAATGAAACAAGGATTCATTTGGTGGGGTTCAAGGCAGGATTCAAGAAGAGAGTGGAGGAACATTCAACTGATGCTTTAGGAGCCGTCAAGTTCCCTTCCAGCCCTATGATTTCATTCTATTGCAAGTATATCATTTGTGAGAAACCTTACAATAGCAAAAGAATGCATGTAGATGTGATATAATGCTTGTTTTCCTGTGTACCATGCTTTTAAATTTCTAAGAACTGTCCTGTATAGAATTCAGTGGATATTTTCCTGCACCATTTACAGCGGGAACATACAGTACAGTCACCTGTTTAGGTTTCATTGTTTTGCTTTTTCCTGTTTATTATTGTCTATTTAATCCAAGGTAGTTTTATATTATTTTCCTCTATGTACATGGAAATATAGCCACTTATTTCAGAAAATATGATAATTTAGTGTAGAAGTAGACTTCAGTTTCAAGCTTACTAGGGTTTATAATAAATGACAGAAAAGACGTGTGAATAGCACCTTCCTACCAAAAATACTCAGTGAACATATCACTTCCTGCGGCACTCTCCAGCCAAGCAAGATCAAATCTGTTGCGCCCTGCAAGCAGCAAGCAATAAACAAAATCCCATCTAATTCCACCTCTCAGGGTGTGGTAGGAATAAAGTAGGCATGTTTCAGTATCATTAAGACTATCATATTCATCCCCTCTTTATTCAGCTCTTGTATTGATTTCTTAGGCTTTAAGATGTAAGTAGATTTGGAGCCTGTCTAGGTAATTGAAATGCACGCTCAACTTGCATCATTTTGCATAGCTGCTGTTGCTGGGTACGGTCAAATTGTGAAAGAAAACTGTGACAACAACAGTCACGCATTACTAGTGCACAGCAGTGTCATGTGTCATGTGGCATGACATGATGCTACTGTGCAGTAGTAATGAACTACTGTGCAATAAGCATCACCAAAAAGCTGATCAGGGACACTACTGCGAAGTTAACATATTAGTTACTGTGCAGTCATTTAGGACTTGCTTTTTACAATAGTAAATGACTATGCAGTAACAACTGCACAGTCAGTGTCTTGTGTAGACGCAGCCCATGTGTAGTACCCAATGCGTGCTCAAGCTTTTATAAAACATTTTACCTGAGGAGGAGAGACTAACTTTGTAAAAAAGCCTTTTTGTCTTATAAAGAAATCTCCATAAGAAAAGAAAGCCCATGTTAAAAGCAGAATCCATATACATGTATACATATTTATTTATATACACATACATACATATATTTATACATACATATGTATATTGAAGTAGTATCTTGTTCATTCCTTTTTGACTTCATAACCAAGCATATTTTCCAAAGACAGAAAACAAAACAAAAATGGCTCTCCCCATTTTTTTCCTGATTCCTAAAATTAAGTGTGATGTACTAACACTTGTAGTTTGCATTGGAGGAAGGCTTTTTGTTTGTGCCAAAACACATGGTTATATCCAGTGAAAACATAGATTAGACAAGAAAGACAGCTTCTCTGGATAAATTAAAAGGAAAATCTAATTTCTACAGATATGTAGTGGGATGCCAACACAATTTAAACAAACACAGCTGTATACACATAGCAACCAAATGCGGCCGTAAGGAATATCCCTTTATTGACAACTAAAAACTGACCACAACAAGAACAGATGGAGAGTATGTAGATCAATATTTAATCAAATAATAAAAGGTCATCATTTTGTTTCACTACCTAGAACCAGTGCAATGATGTTCTGAAACAGAGCAGCCAAATGTAACTTCTCCCTTATTATTTTTTTAATATTGATTTCATTCAATGGAAAAAAATACACACTTTTTTTTCTCTAGCCCATCTAAAACTGGCTACAAGTAAATATTGACACTTAGAAGATATGCTAGCTTGTTGTAAAAGCCTTTTCCTTTTTTAATTGCTGTAATTCTATAAATCTTCATCTGATGTGTTATTGTGAGCCAGTTGTTCTGTACATCTAGGAAAAGGAAAGCAAGCATACATGCACACACAGAAAAAATTGCTATAGGAACTATGCATTTTTTAATGGAATGCCAGAGTATATCTGTGTTATGTTATGCAACTTGATAGGCTGAAAATTACTGTTACTCTTGAGCTGTTGTTACACACAGGCTCCCTTCTCCACCTTGATCACAGTCGTTTTTAATTGAATCTGAATATTTCATGAGCAAGAGTTAGTAGGAACATAGTTGTTTTGGCTTTGCTTGGTCTTCTGGCAGAAAGTGTTATGTAGGAAGTTGGCAGATGTATAATTCAAAGTTATGGTGTTATTTTACCTAAAATCAGAAAAAATGGGGTAAGTAAATTGCAGTATGCATGTGATAATAGTATCCTTTAACACAATGGAAATGAGTAAAATACCTTTTGAATTAGGTTCACAATCACACATGAAAGGACTCAGAAGCTTTCCATCCTGCACACATTGCTTCTTTCTTTTCCTTTCTTTAGTTTGTGGGAGACTAAAAAGGTATAAGTATGGAAGAAATAGACAGAAATAAAAAAATAGCAGGAAACAATGCCACACAAGGCCATACTGTTTAGTTAGAAAAGACTTTAAAGACAGATACAGACATTACACATTTACTGGTCTAAGTGATCAGAAACTGGTCTAAACCTGTAACACAACAGAAGTTAAATGAACACATGTCTAAAAATGGTGGAACTTTATCTAAGGAAGAGTGGGATTGGTGCACAAGGTGCGCCACCACTACTTGTCCCCTGGGAACCAAACATCCATGCACATCTGGATGCTCCCAATTAGTGGCTAGGGAAAACTGAATATAATGCTGGTATATGGAGTCAGATCTGATTCTCAGAACATAAGTAGGAGAACTGGCCAGTGAAAATTAGGCAAAGACCTGCTGAGAGGCAGGCACATACTGTCACTCCCAATTTCCTTTCTCTTTTGTTGGAGTGAATCCAAGAGGCCTTGTATGTACTATTTCCTGCCTTTTTTTAGTTACTACCAAAGTTCAGCTGTACAGTACCCCAGAAGAAATAACAACAAAGCAAAATCATCAACAAATACGGTGACAAGATATTACAGAACTTCAAAATAATTTGCAACTCTTTTTTATTACATAATAATGACAGCTGGCTGTGCAGTTGGTGCTATAGGAGTTGGAAAAGCTACCAACAGCAATGCCTAGTGTGCCCTGAATTCTTCAGACACAGATCCCTATTCTTCATATATCATTTTTGTTCATAATTCCAAGACACATTTTTCTCTTAATCTGGCATAACAACTATTTATACTTCATTCTAAAATGTTCCGAATAAGCGCATGTTCATTAGAACACTTGAAAAATTCCTTTTTCTGTATTTACTATACATTATCTGAAGTGATTTGCTATATTAGTTCACTCAAAAATGAAAACTCCATCAGTAGCTGCAACTAAAGGGCCAGCCTATCAAACTGTAAAATACCAAATAACCTTTCCTTTCCTATCCTTTCCTTTTTAAAATTTGTCCTAACTTAAAGCCATGACCTGACTGGGTGGAATCATTGCAGTGGGTTATAAATGTTGTATGAATGTGAAATGAAAAATTCCTGTGCCATGTATTCTTTGCTGTGCAAACATAGCTCTGTCATGTATGGTTGCACATACACACATTAATGAAATCAGAGTAAGCCATAACAACCTCATCTGCTTAAAGCTATTGAAACAAAAACAGAAAGAACAAATTTTTGTAAACAAACATGGTTAGAAAAATATTATATTCACTATCCCCATCTCCCATTGGGTGATTTCCCCACCCCACCAGCAGTTATGTGGATTGTCTGTGGGCACATGCCCTGCAACGCATTGCCACTTTTATTCACAATACTTTTCATAGAGACAGGAGGATGGCAAAACATTATTCCTTTCAAAATGAGGGCAAAAAACACCACTTCTGAGAAGAAAAATTATATTTTTTCCTGGTTATCTCCATGCTGAAAAACTAAAATCAAACCAGAAGAAGAAGAGGAAAGAAAGAAATCCTTAGCTAGTAGAATGAAAGAAATATGAGATGAGAAAAATGTATTTGCTCATTTTGTCAGTGCAGGATTGTTTTCTATGGGATATATTTGGGTAGTTTTAAATTTCTAATTCAATGTATATCCTATCCATTCCCATGACTGGGGTTTGGGAACTTTTCAGTTAAATGCTTTTCATCACAACATAGTACTTTGTCAAAACCAAAGCTTTCTGCAGAAATTGATATTTTAGGATGGAGTTTCTGGTCAAAACCAAGAAGTGAACTCCATCCCCAAATAGACTAATGTCGATGTGCTGAGTACATGGGGGCCCAGTGGACCTGACCTCCCTTGCAAAGACGGCTGTTAACTAAAATGAATAAAACTTTCTATATGTCCATCTTAAGTCCCCCCCAACTCCCAGCAAAAATGAAAGTTGGAACTTATGGTAATGGTTAGTATAGTTCTCTAGCATGTAACAAGTTCAAATCTCTACTTTGGGCTATGAAGTCTATCTCAACCTTTCTTGTTTTGGACTGCTTTGCAGAAATAATTAACTATTTATTCAGTTAGAGAGGCAGAGCAACTGGCTAGCAGATAGTAGTGGTTTCCTGTGTATATAGAAAATCCAAGTTCAAGGTCTTTCTCTAAATCATGCACTGCAGTAACTTGAATGTCTTACCTTTTACACCAGTGTCCTAACTTCCCTGCTTCACCCTCCTCCCACAAATAAATGGAAAACCCTTAGTTTCAGTATAAATGACATTTTGCACAATATGGACTTTTGTTTTCTATCCACAGAAGAGAGATACAGTTTCTTACATTTCCTTGTATATTTTTAAAGAAGACATGCCTTTGAGTTCAGCTGTGTTGTTATTTGAAGGCCAAACAAGCTCTATGTGTTTGACATCTTGTGCTTGAAAGAAACCAGATAAATAGTAGAACTGTAAAATTTAGCCCATGAATAGTGGGGAGCATCCTCAGAAAAAGTTTTGCTTAAGAGTAGGTCTGATTTTTTATGGGTATAACTAAGTCCTTTGTGTAACATCAAAGGAAACATAAGTAACATCTAGTTACCCAAAATAATTATAGATTTCCTCCTTTAATGTTCTTATACTTGGACCATTTGTATTCAACTCTTTTATTGACTTTAGTGAAGTCAATAGGATCTTAGTCAATGAAAGGTGAAGTTGCTTTATTCTTTGCTTTATCCCACTGCTAGTCAAAAGCATTGACTTTACTGAAAAGGAGTTCCTTTTAAAATAATGGGCCATATTTGGGCTGGCTCAAATCGTAGGTAAAACTATCAAATTCAGTATAGTAATATAGTAAATACAGTATGCTGTGACAGTTTATCAGGAAACCAAATGTGTTATGATACAAGATAATTTTGCCAGTGGATGCCAGGCTTGAAACAGCTTCACTTTTAAAAAGTTTAGTCCTATCTCATGTAAAATAAGTAGCATCTTGCACTTAAGTCATTTACTAAATAGATATTGGCTTATAGTGTGTGTGCTTTCAAGAAAATTCAAAGAAATAACTCATTTTAAAAAGAATCAAGAAACAACATGGTTGCTGTAGCATGCACCTACATGTGGTAGGAAGCACTAAGGGGTTTTCTAAAAGTTCAATTAAACAGTACTGTTTTAAATAGACTGATGCATGGATTATCAGGGTCCTGCTGCACATGACAATGTTGTTGTCAGTGGTTGGTTTTTCCCTGTCTACAGAAACTCTGAATTTTTTAATGAAACACAGCAGCAGTAAGGCTTTTTAATAGAAGACGCACTCAGTCTCACAAAGAAACCTTGTCTTTGCAGATTTGAACTAAACCCTTCCTGATTAGAGTCTGAGGCTGCAACCAATGACTTTTGTAAAAGCATTCTTCCTGAATCAAACTATTCTATTCATTTTTTCTTTCTTACTACTTTCTAACTTTTTTTTCTTACTACTTTGGTTTTTTTCCTTTCTGCCATCCCCTGTGAAATTCTTCAAAGGTAGTTTCAGCTGCTTTCCTGTCTCTGCTTCTCATTCATGTTCTCTCTATACCTGTAATTATGTCCACTGTTTCCTATATGTGGGTGCATCTACATGTGTGCATTTACTGCTCAGTAACCAAAATTATTGTGTGGTACGGGCACATATCTATATGTGTATGCCTGTATTGCACAGTAAATATGGTGACTTACGCCAACCTGAGTGTAACTTTGATACCTGCATCATGCAGATATCAAATTTACGCCTGATTAGTTACTGTACACTAACACACGTGTAGACGCATTACTGTGCAGTAACCCAGGGGGCCTCCCTCCTGGTCTGCCTACCCACTAGGGGGCTGGCCTGAGCCCAGCCCCAGGGCTCCTGGCTGGCTACCTCTCCTGGCTTCAACTTGGGACTAAAGTTAGTTCCAAGTGTTAGCAACTGGTTCTGGCTTCAATTTGGGACTAAAATTAGTCCCAAGGGCTGCCAGGCACATAGCCAAAGACTGGAGTTCCCTCCAGCAGTCACTGGGGCCTATAGCAGGCTGGTCAGACTTGGGACTAAATTTAGTCCCAGGTTGCATGCATGTGTAGACACCGGCCTATTCCCACTTACTGCATAGTAATACTGCACAGTAAACTAGAGCCAATGTAAATGCACATGTAGACACACCTTGTAATCTCCTGTTTCCTTCTCACTTCATAGTCCCTACACCTCCTTGAATACCTACATTTATTCTGTCTCATGGTAGACTTACTTTCTTGGCAGAAAAACATAGTTCCTGTTAACCTGTAGTCATGCAGAAATCAGAGTAGATTTGTACTTTACAGATTAAATTAGAGATATCTGTAGTATAAACGTTTGTGAGTTGGAGCTCACTTCATCAGATGCTGCATGTCCATCCACAGCCCCTGCTGAAGTGAGCTCCAGTTCATGACAGATTATGCTATAAATCTCTCTAATTTAGTTCATAAAGTACAATCTACCAAGCCTTATGCTTAATCTCTTAAACAACTATAAAAATATTCTCTATCCCTTGTCTTTTTACAGATCCTCAGGGCATATCCACACATGCAGGCACATGCTCTTGCAGCAGCTCAAATAGGAGCGGCACAAATTTGAGCAGGGCTTTTTTTCCTCAGTGCATGTGCCTGGACATGCACTTTGGTGTGGGGCAAGTTGTGCCACTTGGGGCAAAATAACCCTGGCCAGCTCCTCCCAGATCTGCAGCCAGGGGGAGCTAGAGGCTGAGGCCAGCATAGGTACTGGCCCCAGCAATATGAAAGCCTGCCTTGTGCTGGCCCTGTGCTGGCCCCAGCAATACAAAAACCTGCTCTGGCAAGCAGCTCAGGGCTACTTGCCCTCAGGAACTTCTGAGGCCTGGCCACTTGGTATCTGGGGACACTACCCCTTGTGCCAGCTGGACTGCTGAAGCAGCCCTAACCTGGAGTGGCCCCCACACCCTCCATCCACTGTAGCAGTCTGGCAGTGGGGGCTGCTGCCTGGCTGTGACCTGCTGCCACCTGTGACAGCATCCTCCCCCTTGGACTTTGCGGCCCCAAGGCTGCACTCCTGGCAGACTCAGATGGGGGCCCCCGGTCTGCCATCTGGGCAGCTATCACTCAGATATCCTCCTTGTGGTGGCCCGCTTTTAACTGTCAAAGCATATCCTCTTGGCCCAAATAGCCAAGAGGTCAGCCATCTCATCTGCCCTCTAGTTGGGTCCACAGCGCTGGCCCTGGACAGGTTTCTCTGCACAGGTCTCACCACTTGTCTCACCAGCAGAGATCCTGGTGTCCCCTGTTTATGAATTGTAAATTCTATGATAAGAAATCCAGATTATCTCATTAAAATACCCAAAATAGTGTTCTTCTGCTATTGAAATGAAACACTATATAGAGCAGGGGTGGGCAAAATGTGGCCTGGGGGCCAGGCAAAATGTGGCCGGGGGGCCAGATGCAGCCCAACAGGCCATTCTATCCAGCCCGCAGGGCCCCTAAAAAATTTAGAAAATTAATATTAATCTTCCCTGGGCTGCCTGTCATGCAGCCCTCGATGGCTTGCCAAAACTCAGTAAGTGGCCCTCTGCCCAAAATAATTGCCCGCCCCTGATACAGAGAGAGCAATGTATTATAGATATATTTGGGCACTGTTTTATTGATATATGTACAAGTGTAAAGTAATTTTGGGGGGTTGGGGGAGTTTGTGGGTGGGTGTAGGATTTGTGGGGGTAAGATCTGGAGGGGTATAGGGCTTGTACAGGAGTTTGGAGTTGTGGCTGGGTATGTGGGTGAGTGGTTTGTTGGGGTGGCTGTGTGTGAGTGTGAGGGGTGTACGGTGATGTGGGGGGCTGTGTGGGTGGGGCTGCTCAGAAGGGGTGGGAAGGTTGTAGCCCCCCTGCACAGTACATGGACTGCTCCCCCCCTGCAGGGCCCACAGCTTCCCCCCACAGGATCCACATGCCTCCCTACAGGGCCTTCATGCACCCCCTGCAGGGTCCCAGCCCCCCTGCAGGGTCCCAGGCCTCCTGCAGGGCCCACGGACCCTCCCCGCAGAGCCCCAGCCACCCCTGCAGGAACCCAGCTCCACCCTGCAGGGCCCCAGCCCCCCTGCAGTGCCAACATCCCCTCCCTGCAGGGCCCCAGCCCTGCCTCACATGT
>NW_005842950.1:0-416 GCF_000455745.1 Alligator sinensis
GAGAGGAGCTCAGGACAGGTGTTGGAGGGGGAGGTGAGCCAGAAGCAGGAAAGGGAGAAATGAGGCAGAAGTTAAAGGGGCAAGGAGCAGAGATTGGAGCAGGGCCGGAACCGTAGTAAAGCAAAACCAAACTCGGGGGTCCAAATAACAGGTTTATTAAACAGACAACACACTACACAGCTCCATGAAGTTATTGGTTCACACACACATGCACATACAAGCACTCAAAATGGCAGCAGGAGAAAGAACTCAGTGGAAGGATTGGAGTCCAGGAAGGGAAGAGAAGCAGAGTCCAAGTCTTTGGTTGAAGAGGGGGTGGGGGTGATAGCTACCTATCCTGGCTGGAAAAGGGTCTTTGTCTAGCAGGTGTTGTCCAGAGGGGGGGTCACCAGCAGGGCCTATGGGTAGATAGGGGG
>NW_005842950.1:559-7494 GCF_000455745.1 Alligator sinensis
TTTGTTTCTTGAATGCTGAGGGTGGTTCCAAGGGCTGGGTCATTGGTCCAGGTATTGGTGTTGATGGTTCAGTTATTCAGAGGGAGCTATTTTTAGACATACTGCCATTGTCTCTCAAGCTCCCTCATTCATCCCCATTCATTCAGGACCCAAGTTATGTAGGAGGGGTAGGTATGAGTCATTGGTTACACAACATCAGGGGATACAAGATGGAGGCTTGACATTACAAGATGGAAACTTGGTGTTACTTATGCTAACTTACATATGTAGGCCTAAATCATATAGTACCAGCAAAACAGTAATATAGAACAGTAAAAATCAATATAAACATAATAATTATACAATACAAAGAAGGAGAAAAAACAAAACAAATACAACTTGCTACCAAAATAAAATGCTGAAGCTTATCCTATGTCTTAGCTCACTTATACTTATCTATAGGGAATAGAGAGGAAGAGAAAAAGTCAGGAATGGTTGGGGGAGGGGAAGGAATGCATTTTAAAAGAAAAAAAATGGGGTTTTGCTACACAGTGGTTACTACACATTTATTTAATACTTATATAGGCAAGTACTAAATAAATTTGCAGTAACCAAGTTACTGAGCAGTAGTGTTGGCAAACACCTTTTTATGACACTACTGTACAGTAGCCTAATACTACTAAGCAGTTACGTCTTGGCATGGTTTTTGCCACAAAACACTACTGCACAATAGCCAAATACAGTATCTTGTGTAGACATGTCCACTTAGTCCATCTGTAAATGAGCACTATGGGCACCACACTTCACATACTCTCCAGTTCAAACAAAGTGTAATTCATGGAAAGCCAAGTGCTGGTATTATACAGGTCAGACTAGATGATCACAGTGGTCCCTTCTGACCTTAAAATGTACATGAATAGTCATTTATGCCTGTGTAAAGCAGATGCAAATTGCTACCCAAAGTTCTTCACATATAATCAGTGGCAGCATTGTCACCAACTCTTCTTACCTCATTCTGATCAAGTGTAAATAACATCACAATGCATACAGGAGACCTTGTTCATTCTTTCATAAATATTAAAAGAATGTTATGAGACTCTAGCTATATTAATGCCTGTTTATAGTGCTGTGGCAGCATGAAGATGTCTTAGAATAAATAATAATTAAGTCCAGAAAGACTTTACAGGTGTGTAAAGTTTATAAATGAATCCGCAAGAGAGAAGAGACTCAAAATCATACCCTAAAGTTTACCGTGTTTTCTTGCTACAAGAGCATACTATTAACAACAGAAAAATAGAAGTCATAACCATAGATGCTGATTTTTATTTTTGCCAGGGTGAGAGCCTAAGATGATGGACATGTGTAAAGTTTTATGTATTTCAGGTGACAGCCCTTTCCCCAAGGGGGTCCAGGGCCCCTAGGGCCCCATTTACTCACCACCCATGGCCATAACTGAAATACATACTATCTTCTAGTTTTCACAGCACAAATTGATTTTCTGTCTAGTTGTTTAATTGTGTGACCCTTTTCCTTTGCCAGACAAGTCTGATTTCAAGAATTGGGTTTTTTTTAAGTGATCCCTTATTTATCAGATGCTTAAGACCATCCAATAAAGCACACTATTAAAACACATATGTTCTGTATGTATAAATGAATACTCCATTGGTAGGATCATTCTATAAGCATATAGTGTATGTATATGGATAGATAGATTTGATTTGTGGTTACCTTTAATTTGCAAGGAAATTGGAGCCCTGAATTCATGTTGTGGGACTACCATCCTCCCAGCCAGAAGGCCTTTCAAACATTTTTAAAGTGTTCTAATATTTATGAAAAATGTTTCCCTCCCACATCCACAGGAACTTAAATCAGAATGTATCCAAAATATATATCCTGCTACTCATCTCTACTTCAATCTTTTTTGGATTTTTTTTCTTTTATATAAATAAAATGTCATTGTCAAATCAGATTGATCTGCAAAATGTTGCATGCATCAGCCACATCTCTAATACTGTTAGGGAAGCAGTCTCGCTGATCTCAGTCTCAACTGTGAATAAAAATGTTAACTGACCTAGGTAGTAAGAACTTTCTAATGTACAGACACATGATATGATTATTGTGAAGTAATTTACCTTAATTTTTTAATCTAATATATTTACCCTATAATAACAACTGGACAGAAAATGGCCCCTCCCAGGACCCCTCCCCCTCTGGCTTTCTAAGCCACTTTGCATTGTGCAAATGGCTACTCTGAAATGAAATTGACTACGTGGGGGGGCAGATGCACAATATATTATATAGTAATTTTCCCACAAAGGAAAGTCATCACACATTTTTCAAAGAGTAACTTTATCATGGACTCAAGTGCTCTACTACATACTAGGACTGTGCCATGTATCCTTTCCTCATTTACTCTATGGGTGCATCTATATGTGCTATTATGCAAATGCATAAACTCCAACACAGTTTGTACCAGAGTTTATTGCTCCCAGGCACCATATTTTCATGTGTGCCCAGGACCACAGCATGTTGAGTTGGGTCAGGGCAGCCCCAGATGGCAGGGCACCTGGATGAACATCCTGCAGAGGAGCTGGGCGGGGCACAAATATGCTACAGCGTGGGGCTAGCTGGCAGGCAACCTCCACACTAAAACACCCTCCGGCCCTGCCATCCCTACACATGTGTTGTGGTGCACTAAATAATGATGCCTCAGGATAGTACTTGTGTTTGCAAGTACTAACCTATGGCAGAGTTTGCTACGGCCTAATAGAGCTGCATATTGTAGATGCTGAGACTTTACTACAGAGCTAACAAGGCAACTCCGCAGTAAACATCTCATGTAGATGCACCGAAAAGTGGTCAGTTTACTACAGAGTAAAGGTGTTGTGTCCCCACACCCTAAAAATCAAACAGGTGGTTTATGGAAGATAGAGGGATATATCCCAGTTTTCTTGCTTGTTTCATGACTGTGAAATTTGCCTTGGAGTTCTCTTTATTTCCCTCACTTATAAATTGGGAGCATGGAATATATAGATCTGAGATCTTCAAATAACTTTACTCTCTCATGGCCTTCATTTGATTTTATCGAGGAAGGAGAAATACCCATACCTGAATAATTAATATCTTTCATGTGTATAGCATTTTCATCTTGAACAAATCCTAGAGTGGTTCCAGTACCTTCATAATATATCGTATTTACTCAAATAGAAGACTAATCTGATTATAAGATGACCCCCCAATAATTAGATTCAATATACAGAAAATGCATAAAACTGTTATAATTTTCCACATATAAAATCTAGTTATTGGAGGTTTACCTTATATATGTCCCCCTCCTACTACTACATCAAAGGAAATACATTCAGAGGGTCAGGCAGCCTTCCCACAACTTTTTCCTCTGGCAGTACCTTTCCCTTCTCCTTACTGTCAGACCCTACTCTCCCTGAGCACACAGAAGTGAAGAGCAAATTTGAAATAATAACCTTGAAATTAAACATAGCTATAGCAATTTATATATAGTACCCATGCACTTAGTTTATCCAGTATTGCCACGCATTACCTTTTTTTGAAACTGTAGAAAGTTTTAGCACAGGCATTTCATAAACACACTTTCACTTTTGAGTAGCACTTTGACACCCACTTTGAATTTCTTATATGTAGTACAAACAATAATTTTTTGTTTTGCAAAAATATGTAGTCCAAGGCAAACTTGACTAACTGGTAGCATCAGCTCCCTCGCCCCAGTTGTGGATTCCTGCACCACCTTTCCAGCAGAGATACTCAATTACCTTTCCCCTTGGCTGTGGGTCTAGTTCCCAGTTATTGTTCCGGTCCTTCCAATTAATCCCGTGCCTCTGTGCGCACGTACAAGCTCCAGCTCTGTCATGCTTCCCCTTCCCAGGGTAAGGTCCCTCCAGCCAGTCCAACTTTACCTTCCAGCCAGGTCTCCCTGGGCCTATGAAAGCTGGCCCCAGTGTCCCACATGCTCAATTCACCTTGCATCAGGTGCATGGGTGCAAGATTCACCTGGGACACTGCTCGCACATTTCTCTATGCCTCTTGATCATCCTTGTACTAGTAAGTTCATGTCACGGTTTGGGTCTGGGGAATCTCTCTGGCCTGTAACTGGGATCTGTGGTCAGTGCTCTGTTACATAGATACAGAAAATACAACAAGCTGTACAAAGAAGACCCATGTGCTGAGGAAAGTATAATTGCGGGAGAAGAACCGGTTGCTATCCCAGGAGAGGAAAGAAAGAAGTCATGGTGGGCTAAAGAATGTGGACATGACCCATAATAGGAAAAAAGCATGAACAACCATCTAGAAACTTACCAGTGACCCAAAAAAGAAAGAACAACACTACAATGCCGCTGCAAATCAGGTCACCTATCAACTTATGGAAAATGGTAAGACACCAAATAATCGAAGGTTTAAATCAAGATACAAGAAGATGAGGAGGTTCATCACTTTGGGACACATTATGTAATGGCTGAATTAACAACTGCAATTAACACTCTTAAATACAGTGTGCCTGTCTGACTTCATGGAGCCTCTACTGTGTGGCCCTGGAGCATGCGCTAGGGGCCTGCCACAGAGGTCTTGCTGTCATGACTTGGGGTTGCATTCTCCCTAGAGGATACCGTGGTACTCTCCTGCCATGTCTTGGGTTTTATGTTCAGTAGTAGGGTTTCCTTTCGTGGTGGGGAATGCATCGGGTGTCATCACTAGTGGGCATTCACCACCCCTACCCCCCCACCATGTGCCAGCCAATCAGGACTGCTGAACGATGGGCAATTTGGCCTTGCTTTGATGTGGTGTCCTACTCCCCCTCTGCCTCTCCAGCCCTCAGTGGTCACAACAGCCTTTTCCCTCCACCACATGGGTGTGTTTGGGGTGGTGAGATGGCCTTGGTGATGAATCTAGCCTATCTGAGCTGGGATCTGAGCGGCCCTGGCCTGCTTTGCCCTCAGTGTCTGCCCTTTGGCCTTTCCTTGGGCCCTGGGACATCAAGATAAACTGAAAGATAAATAAAGAACCAAAACTCCAGGGAGGGACCTCCACCCACTCCCCACTCACATGTCCTGCATTCGCCAGTTTTGCTGTCCTCGGTGTCCTCCTTCGGACTGACTCCCTTGCTGTTTGGGGTGGTGTGGCACTTGACACTCCTGCTGGGTCCCTCTCCAGCTCCACCTTGTCAGAGACAGGGGGTCTCTGTTGGAGGACAGTCCAGCAGCTACCTCCCAGCTGTGTCCCTCCAGCTGATTTCCTGCTGCCAGATTTTATCCCTGCCAGGTGGCATTCCTTGCTGATTTCATTGGGCCATGCCATCCCCAGCCAGAGAGCAAAGCGACTGATGAACCACTCAGGCACTCTGCCCCTCTGTGGCTCATCCAGTCCAGCTGTGTCTGACAGAAGTATGTTTGCCCTGTTCTCTGGGCTTTTCTTCTTGTGGCAGGTTATGTCTGCTGTTATCCATGTCATGGGAGGGGTCTTGTGGCAGGGCACTGTTTGTGCCTGCAACTTTAAGACCTGGGGCCAAGCAGCCAGCAGGTGCTTAATTGCAGTGGTCATTTTAGAGCTCTGGCTGCCCATATAAACAGGGCATTTTGCTGCTGGCTGCAGGCGCAGCAATATCACCTGGCTGCAAGGCTTCATGGAACACTCTGGAGGTAAGGGAGGAGCTTTAGGGGATGGTCTGGAGGCTCCTGGTCCTGGGTATGACCTAAAACTACATCCTGCTGGGAGTGGGTGGCCTGGTGGGGCTCTCAGTGGTGCGGGAGCCCCCAGGAAATGCCAGGCCAGTTACCACCCTGGTGAAAGGCGGGCCAGGGCACCTGAACTCCAGCTCCCACAACTGGGTGGGTTACCCCTTTGTAGGGTCTGGAATGTGGACCCCAATGAGAGAGTGGGGCCTTAGACTCAGAAACCTGTCTTGACATCCCCCGACTGGTCGATGCTGGGGCCAGGACCAGAAGGGTTGAAGGGCCAGAGGCCCACTGTGTGGGATGTCCAGAGCTGAGGGCCTGGGGTTCTGACTGGCCTGGAGGTGGGGCCAGGGCCACTGTAGCCAAAGGTCCCAGGAGGACCACACCTGTAAGGGGGAGTATCTCAGGGAGCTATCTATGCAGCCTAGAATGAAGGCAGAATAGGCCGCCAGAATGAAGGGATCCAGGTGGGGTTCAAATAGTAGCATTCTGATGTCCAGAGTGGGGCCAGTGAAGATGACAACAGAGGATGCCATCTGCAAGGGATGGGCTATGGTGAAGGGAAGGTACAGAGCCTCAGATAGCACCCCCTGGCATTGGGGCAAGAAATGGGCAGTCTCACACTTATTAAGGTCATTAATTAATTAATTAACAACAAGATGTGGTGGGCGAGAAGGTGGGTGTTTGGCCTAGAACAGGTGGGCGGGCCAAAGGTAAATTGGCCCCGGAGAAGGACCCCCACTATAGGTCTTTTATCTTATCATCCCCCTGGGACAGAGAGCAAAGCCACTGACTTGGTGATATTCGGACAGAACAAATAATATTATTCAGATCAACAACAAGTACCTGGCTACTCCAATTGTACAAAATGCATAAAACCATGTACAAACTACCTAAGATATGGTGGCAAACATGTATTCTAACATGCATAAAAATGGGAAAGATTCCTCATGCAAAGACCTTTGGAACTATATCCTTACTAGATCATCTTTTCAAGCTCTATGTATACCTTATCTTAAACCATTTACCACCAACTGTTGAAGAACACCTAACTCCCTAGCAAGCTAGCTTCTGTACAGGCAGTCCTCAGACTTACGACTCAATTGGCTCCTGAAAACTGCATCTTAGGTCAAAATGTTGCAACTCAGAACCAATTTTCCCATAGGAACAATGTCATAATGGGAAATTTGTTCCTTTAAAATGGTTTATACAGCTGCATCTAGCTGGTAAGTCCGTTGTGATAGAGGAGGG
>NW_005842950.1:7520-14284 GCF_000455745.1 Alligator sinensis
GGGGCTGGGGCTGGGGCAAATTGATCACCTGGTGGCTCCCACCACTTGTCCGGGAAGGCATGGAGGGGCATGTGCCCCCGGATCTGCATGGGGTGGGGTGGGGCAGCAGGACCGGGACTGCACCGGGCTGTGCTGGGAGTGGGGGCTATGCCCTCCTGTCACTCACCCAGATGGGGTGGGGCAGATACAGGACAGGACTGTCTGGACAAGGGGCATGCAGCAACAGGAGCCGCCCCTGCCCCTGCCCACTCGATGAGCCATGGCTCCATCCTGCACCTGCCCTGCCCTGGCTGGGCAAACAGTTGTAGGCCATGGGGAGGGATGGGTGGTGGGGCAGGATGGGCAGCAGAGTGGGCTATGGAGGGGCTGCAGCCTCCCCATGGGCCCTGCCACCTGCCCAGACCGCAGCCCTGGAATCACCCACCCCACTCCAATTTGGGGGCACATGCCTCCCCATGCCTTGCCACTGCTTGTCCAGCCAGGGCTGGGCAGACACAGGCCAGAGCCATGGGGTGAGCAGCAGGAGAGCTTAGCCCCCACTCCCAGTGATGCCCAATGCCACCCAAGCCCCACCTGCCTCACCCTGTGCAGATCTGGGGACCCCCCCCCCATGCCCTCCCTGATGAGCAGTGGAAGCTACCAAATGAGCAACTTTCCCCAGTCCCAGCCCGTCCCTCACCACAGGGGTCCTTGATCTGCCCCCCTACCCCCTTCCCTTCCTGCTCCTGTTCCACCACTCCAGACTTACCAGCTACACCCAGCTGCATCATATAAATCATAGAAATCATAGAAATTAAGGGCTGGAAGGGACCTCGAAACATCATCGAGTCTAACCCCCTTTGATTTTATTACCCGCTGTTTGTACTTGTAGGTGGTACCCAAGATGTGTTCCCATGGCTTGGGCCATAGCACTACAACATTGCCTCTAGTCTCTGTTTCCAACTGGTCTTCACCCTCTTGTTGCACATTTCATCTGCTTTCTGGCATTTCTCCCCAGCACAGGCCATCACCATCCATGCAACCAAGTGCAAGACTGTGCCTTCCTTCCCCTGGCATCATGAGCTGTGAACACCCCAGCCGTTTCTGCCCCTAGGCTTTGGCCTACAAATCACCCAGGGTCTGACCATCTACCTGACCACAAAGGAGGCCCAGGCTGGGGCCCCGCAGTGATAGCAGGGCAGCCTTCCTGTCCCTCAAAAGCTCACGTCTCCAGGCAGAGTTCCACTGGTGTGGTCCACTGGCTCCTTAGAGGGGTTATGGGGGTATTAGCCAGAGTGTTCATAGACATTTTTTGGGGTTGGAAGGGACCCCGGAGGATCATCGAGTCCAGCCCCCTGCCCCAGGGGCAGGAAGTCAGCACGGATCATAGGATCCCAGCAAGATAAGCATCCAAACGTGTCTTGAAGGTGTTCAAAGTGGGTGCTTGAACTGCCTTCGGCGGCAATCTATTCCAAACATTGGGGGCTCAGACTGTGAAGAAGTTCTTTCTTATGTCCAGCCTGAATTGGTCACAGCGGAGTTTGTGACCATTTGATCTTGTCATCCCTTGGGGCCACTCTGGTGAACAGATGTTCCCCCAGTTCCTGATGAGCACCCCTGATAAACTTAGAGGTGGATGCCAGATCACCCCTGAGCCTGCGCTTTTCCAGGCTGAAGAGTCCCATGGCTCTCAGCTTCTCATCATAAGGTCTGTTTTCCTGAGCTCAGATCATGCACATGGCTCTCCTCTGAACCCTCTCAAGCTTCTCCATATCCTTTTTGAATTGTGGAGTCCAAAACTGGATGCAGTATTCCAGCTGTGGCCTCACCAAGGCCGAGTACAACAGGAGAATGACATCCAGGGATTTGCTTGAGAAGCAACTATGGATGAAAGCCAGCGTTTTGCTCACTTTGCTATCCTCAGCATCACACTGAAGGCTCATGTTCATCTTCTGGTCAACCATGACCCCCAAGTCCCTTTCATCTGTAGTGCTAACCAGCGTAGCACCACTGAGCCTATAAGCATACTGCAGGTTTTTCCTCCCAAGGTGGAGAACCTTGCATTTTTCGGTGTTGAACAACATCAGGTTCTCATCTGCCCATTTCATGAGCCTGTCAAGATCCGCCTGGATCACCCTCCTGTCCTCAGGTGTGGATGCTTTACCCCAGAGTTTGGTGTCATTGGCAAACTTGGCCAGCCCGCTGGTGACACCAATGTCCACATCATTGATGAACATGTTAAACAGTATAGGCCCTAGGACAGAGCCTTGAGGGAACCCACTGGTCACAGTGCACCAAGACGCTTGGCTCCTGTTGACCACCACCCTCTGGGTTCTACCACTAAGCCAATTCCCCAGTCAGCGGATTGTCGTGAGGTCAAGGCTGCAGTTAGCCAGTTTAGCCAAGAGGTGATTGTGGGATACCAGATCAAAGGCTTTTTTGAAGTCAAGATATACAATGTCAATCTCTTCCCCCTTGTCCAGGTGATAAGTCTCCTGGTCATAAAAGGAAATGAGATCGGTCAAGCAAGACCTACCCGCAACAAACCCATGCTGGGTATCCCTCAGGATATTGCCTTCAGCTAGTCTGTTAAGGATGGCCTCTTTGATAATCTTTTCCAAGATCTTCCCCAGAATAGAGGTCAGGCTGATGGGCCTGTAGTTTGCCGGATCTACTTTCCTCCCTTTTTTGAAGATAGGTGCGACATTGGCCCTCTTCCAATCATCAGGCACTTCACCAGAGTGCCAACAGCTCTCAAAGATCCATGCCAGGGACTGAGCTATGATGCTTGCCAGCTCCCTGAGTACCCTTGGGTGTAACCCATCAGGGCCAGCTGACTTGAAAGTATTCCTTCATGAGGTCAGCTTCAATGGAGGGCAAGGAATCTCCCTCACCTGGGACCCCCTGACCCATAGCGGGCAGGGCCGTCCCATGGGACTGGTGAAAAACTGATGCAAAGTACCCATTTAGCAAGTTCACTTTTTCCTGGGTGTCAGTTGTCAGTTACCCCATCTGGTTTAGCAGGGGTCCAATGTTGCCCTTGATTTTCCTCCAGCTCACCACATATCTAAGAAATAACTTTTTATTTTCCTTGATATTTGTAGCTAGCTGGAGTTCCATCACAGCCTTGGCTTTCCTTATTTTCTCTCTGCAGGTCCGGACCAGAGCAGAGTATTCTTCCTTGGTGGTGGCTCCAGTCCTCCATCCTTTGTAGTGCTTCCTTTTAAGATGCAGGCGGTCCTCCAGTTCCTTGGAGAGCCAAGAGAGCTGTTGTGCCCTTTTGCTTCCTTTCCTCCAAGACGGGATGGACTTTGCTTGCACATCCAGGATTGCTCCCTTGAGGAGCAACCACCTGTCCTGAACTCCCCTCTCCATTGGGTTGTGTCCTTTTAGGGCCTCTCTGACAAGCCTCCTTAGCTTGTCAAAGTCAGCTTTCCTGAAGTCGAGGACTTCTGTATTACTGACTGACTTACTGTTCTGCTCCAGCATCCTGCCTTGGAGCCCCTGTTATTGCCCTTTGCTCCCCACTCCTGTCCCTGCTTTCACTTGAAATGCCCCAAGTGTCCAGGCCTTTCACCCTTCCTAGCCCCTGGTCCTGGCAGACGGAGCTGCCAGTTTCTTTGTGGGCCGCACTCCAGATCACGTGTAAACACCTGGCCTGGTCTGCCCCCCTGCACAGCACACTGCTTCCATGGCAGTCACAGGCAGGTGAGCTGGGCTCCCCCTGGCTGCAGGGAACCACAGGCCAAGGCCCATGGCTGGGTGTCCAGCATCATAAAGTTGAAACCCATGTTGGAAGGTTGAAACAAGGTGTCAATTTATAAATGTCTTAAGTGCCATTTGTAATCACTCAAAAAGGAATAAATTGAGGACTGCCTGTATAGGGAAATCATTCACCGGTCAAGTATTAAACATTATGCAATACATCGAAGATGGCTTTGAAAAAGGAAGGTCCACTAGTGCTGTATTCATAGGCCTGTTAGCAGCTTAAGACACTGTAAACCACTGGAGGTACCTTGCCAAAACATATAACAAAAAAATACCAACTAGTATGAAGACAATCCTTGGAAGAAAATTAACAATAATGCCTCAAATTATGTAAGAAGCAGAACCAATGACAAAACAAAACAATGACCTACCTCAAGGAAGTGTAATTAAACCTATTCTATTTAACATCTACACCAATAATCAAACAATTTACTAAGATATAAGAAGTTTTATACAATATACAGATGATTTGTTTACCACCACCCAAGAACTTTACCCAGGTCTAAGGCCACATTAGCATCAGTACTCAATGGGTTGTCAGATTATTATATCAAAAATCAACTATGCGTCAATCCAAATAAAATGCAGGTTAGTCTCTTCCACTTTTAGAACCAACATACTAGTAAGTGACTCCCCTTAATTTGTAATGGAATAACCCTCACCCACAGCCTGAATCCAACCTATTTGGAAGTGACACTAGACTGCACACTTTCATAGAAAGCGCATGTAGAAAGGATGAAGTGCAAAGTTAATTCCTGGAACAACATATGAAAGAAGTTCATCAACTCCAAATGGGGGTCGCAATCCAACAATATTACAAACTACTACACTTGCACTTTGTTATTCAGCAATTGAATACACATGGCTGGTTTGGAAAAGATCAGGACATGCAAAGAAGTTAGACACTGTGATGAACAAAAAAGTTCAGATGCATTACTGGATGCCTTAAACAAACAAATGTTACTAGTCTCCACCTAGTTGCCAGAATTATCCCACCAGACATCGGGCAGTCAGTAGCAAGCAAAATAGAATGCACCTGGCAGATTGAAAATGAGAGGTAGCTGCTATGTGGCTACATTGCAACTCCCAGTAGACTAAAATCATGGGAAAGTTTTCTTTCTACAATGCAACCACTGGATAAAACATTGACAGCCATGTTAAGATAACGATATGGATTTTGTATGTTGGGGTAACAATCTAGATTTGGGGGAGTGCTGGGTATGCACCTGAATGAAGGCTTTTCCCTGCATCTCAGCAAAAGCTGCTGGTCACAAGTCTGGATAATATATTAAAAGTAACCTCAGCAAAAGCCTCTGGTCACAAGGATGGATAATATATTAAAAGCAACTAACTTTGCTAATGCTTAAGTAAGTGGATTCTTAACAAATGGATAGGGTGCAAAGTGCATGATGTGTTGGGTAAAAATAGGGTGCAGCCCACCAGCTATCATCAGGAGACAAAGCAGAAATATGGCCTTGGAAATGGAGCTGAAGTCAGCAAGACAACTAGAAAGAAGCAGTGAGAAACAGCAAGTGATCGAAAGAAGATAAGGGTCAAAGTCTTACGCATGCACTCTTAATACCATGCTAAGGAAGCAAACAGTAAACAGAGGTGGCACTTGAGATGGGAGGAGAAATGGGTGTAACCAAAGGAGGGACATAGGTGGGATGAATGTTAATATGCATGAACCAAGGTGTATAAAATGTGAAAAGAACTAATGTTCACTGTGGCTCCCCAGTTTGTTGTTTTTTTGGGAGCTAGTCCAAAGTTGTCTCCATTCTGAATAAAGCTGTTGCAAGCAATATGTGCTGGTGTTTGCTCCCTGCTTGCTCTAGCTAATGAGTACCAGGATTCATGAACAATTGGACCATCATCCCCCTAGCCATTGGAGTCACGGTCTAACAAGCCACACAAATGAAAATGTGGTAATCACAACTAAAGATGACCCAGGGTGGAGTTAGAATGAATAGCAAAATGATTGAACATCTCCCTGAAGATGCAGAGCTTTACTGGCCATCATGGAAATCCAAACATCATGCAACTATGGAGGAAACTTTCATACTGTAGAATACCTACTGGCCAGCCCATGTATGGGGGAAATCATGCACCAATTAGGACCTCACTAAAGCT
Source organism: Alligator sinensis (assembly GCF_000455745.1). Taxonomy (NCBI): domain Eukaryota; kingdom Metazoa; phylum Chordata; order Crocodylia; family Alligatoridae; genus Alligator; species Alligator sinensis. The sequence goes on from NW_005842950.1 coordinate 13,398, forward strand.
ACAGCTCAGGCAGTAGTATGTGCTGGGTTCAGATTTAAACATGGTGACAGGACATCAAAAAGGAAGATTGCAGTCAAAGGAGCCACATATTAAGGGCTAGATTTTGGTCCATCTTGTGTCTGAGCCGATAAATATAGCACCAGGTCTCTCTCACTCCTTTGTCCTAACAACCCATAATATCAGTAGCAGCATGGAGAAGAAAACAGACTCGAAGAGCTACAATGCTCCTCCCTATGCAAATGGGCAGAGACTGCAAGGAAAGAATAGGGAATCAAGCAAAGCCTTCACTCTGTTTCCCTCAGTGTGCCAATCAACACACCTTTTTTTAGGATTTTTGCTGGGGGATACATACTGTTTTAGGTATAGGCCTGGCAGGGAGAAACCTTAGTGGGGGATACTTCAGTCTGATACTGGTCTGCTCCTGGAACACTGCTCATGCAGACTGCTACAGACATGGGGAAGGTAGCAAAGCCCTGAAAGAGTTTGGTATCACATTGGCATAGTGAAAATGCTAAATTTTATCTTTGGGCAATTATCTCCTCCTAATCAATGATTAATGATTAATTTTTCCTTTAGACAAAGGTCAATATTTGTATTATACATTTCAGGATGGCTTGCAGCACATAATGCTGTAAGGAAGGATTATTTGCATTAAGAACTTTTTTGATGACACAAAATAGATCATTTTGGCAATTACTACCATATTCATAGCCAATGTGCATGGCAAAACTGCCTCTTGTCATTTCCTTGTCATACAAATCTCTTAATAGCCCCTGCATAATCTTTCTTCAGCATTGTTGGAGATGCTATGATGAGATTCAAATGTTTTTTGTTGTTTCTATACTTGGTATCACCCCTATATCTATGTATAGAACAGTTTCTCTCTT
>NW_005842950.1:14315-29485 GCF_000455745.1 Alligator sinensis
ATGTTATTAAAGTCCAATAGCTGTCCTTAAGGGAGAGCCGAGATTGATGAAAGCTATTTTTTTAAAATAAAGATTCAAGCCAATTTTTTGGGGGGGGGAGGAAGTTAAAACTCAATGAAACATTATGAGTGCCTTTTATGCCATAGAAATGCAAAAAGAAACTTTAATAATCATGAGTTTATTTGTTACAATCTATTAAGGCCAACTACTGGCTCTAATTTCATTCACCATGGCTGTACTCAAAAGTAATTACTATTAGGGACTTGATCCAGAGCTCACTGAACTCAACAGAAAATTTCCATTGACTTCAGTAGGATTTAAATCAGGCCCCAAGTTATCTGTGGTAGTTTGTATTCTGGCTCCAGCTGGGCATATCAAGGCCACAGGACAGGAGTTTTTGCAGGTTCTAATCATGACTTTTCAAGGTTGATCTACTAATACAGCTGGGACAAAGAGAAGGACAGTTTAGTTAACTGTCTTTAGAAATAGTCCACATGAACATGCTTTCATAGGGTAGCTGCTTCCCTTACCAATTCAGGCCATGAAGCATAGTGGGTGAAAGAGACCTGAGCTAATATAAAGTTCTGCTAACATGAATGTAACAGGGGGACTTCTCAGGGTGGTGATGTTGGCCCACCTACCTGTTTCTAGGCAAACCGCTGACCTCTCTTGTCTGCCATGCCTTGATGGACAAATGATTCAGATGTTACTCAGGTGGAAGGCTGCCCATTAAAGACCCCAGTGACTAGGGGTGATATCCCCAGCTCTGAACCTTCCCCTACACTGGGGCCCATGCCTTCCAGATGGCATCCCAGGCAGCTAAGCTCACCTGTAACTCTTCTCCCTCTCAAGCTGTGTTCCCTTCTCTAGGACCTTTGGCTCCCCCTTAGGCCCTGGCCCTGACTTCAGGCCAGTTGGAATCCTGAGCTTCTTGTTCTGGGCATCTCTTGTGGTAGGCCCCTGGCCCCTTTGACTCCCCTCAGGTCCTGGCCCCAGCATATACCAGTTCAAGAGTCCATCCAGTCAGGTCTGAGCAGCTTATCTTCTCTCTCTCACAACTCCACTGGATTAAGTGAGCCTCAGGCCTCTCAACCATCTCACTGGTCTGGGCTTTCCCCAGCCAGGAGTGTGCGGGGGCTGAAGGTTATCAGGTGCCCCCTACCTGCCTTTCACCAGGGAGGTTTGGAATGCTGTCATTTTCTGGGGCTGCTGCACTGTTGCCCTGTGTGGTCAGGCCAACTCTCAGGATCTCAATATTGCACTGTTAGACAGGAGGGTGTGACGCAATTGTACATATACAAACGCACAAATCAATTAGATGCATATATACACACACACACACTCTACCAGCTCAGGCACATACACATCCAAACCAGCCTAGGCACATGCATACCTATCACCAATTCAAGCTCATACACACTAAAAATTAGACAAAAATCAATTGTCAATACCTGCACACTCACAAATACACAGAGCACTAATTCATATATCATGCACACAATGAGATATATAAATATATATATACACACACACACACACACATACAACCCCCCCTACACATACACACAGGTAAGTTCCTAACTTGGATGGTACAGTGTGTATGTGTGTGCTTGGGGTACCTGGGATACTTGGGGAAAGGTTAAGGTGAGAAAGAGAGAGTTAAAGTGTAGGGAGTGAAAGTTACCAGAACAGGGATTAGAACTGGTAGACTAGAGAGAAACTGGCTGAGGAACTGAGGCTTCAGTTTACTTAAGATCAAGTAGCCCCAGGGTTACTCGAGGTCGCTGGGGCCTGGGGTGGGAGGGCAGGGGAAAGAAAAAAATAAGCCTGGTGGCAAGGAGGAAACAGCCAGGAAAGAGAGAGAGACAGAAACCTGGGAGCTTGGGGCTATAAACTGAGGCAGACAGCTGAGATACTGGGGGTGGGGGGCAGATAAGTGGTGGCAAGGAGGAGACAGCCAGGAAAGAAACTGAGGCAGAAACCTTGTTGCTCAGGGGAAAAGGCAGTGGGGTAAGACAGTGGCAAAGAAACAGGGGGTTTGCAGAGAGAGAGGAGCTCAGGACAGGTGTTGGAGGTGGCAGTGAGCCAGAAGCAGGAGAGGGAGAAATGAGACAGAAGTTAGAGGGGCAAGGAGCAGAGATTGGAGCAGGGCTGAACCATAGTAAAGCAAAACCCAACTCAGAGGTCCAAATAACAGGTTTATTAAACACACAACATGCTACACAGCCCCATGAAGTTATTGGTTCACACATACACACAAGCACTCAAAATGGCAGCAGGAGAAAGAGACTCAGTGGAAGGGTTGGAGTCCAGGAAGGGAAGAGAAGCAGAGTCCAAGTCTTTGGTTGAAGAGAGGGTGGGGGTGATAGCTACCAATCCTGGCTGGAAAAGGGTCTTTGTCTAGCAGGGGACAGACTACCTATTATCTCCTATGGGAAGGGCCTGTCCAGGCAAGGTCAGTCCTGTTTCAGAGGGTTCCAGGTGTTCTTACTGAGCATGTGCAGCCTTGGCACAATGGTGGGTTGCCTCATCTTTTGTTTCTTGAATGCTGAGGGTGGTTCCAATGGCTGGGTTGTTGGTCCAGGTATTGGTGTTGATAGTTTGGTCATTCAGAGGGAGCTATTTTTAGACATACTGCCATTGTCTCTCAAGCTCCCTCATTCATCCACATTCATTCAGGAACCAAGTTGTATAGGAGGGGTAGGTGTGAATCATAGATTACACAACTAGGCATGGGGATAAGATGGAAGTTTGACATTACAAGATGGAAACTTGAGATGACTGATGCTAACTTACATATATAGGCCTAAAACAGTAATCACACAATATAAAAACAGTAAAAAAATCAATACAAACTTAATAATTATCACTTATAAAACAGTGGATATCTATATCAAAATAGCAGGGCACTTATTTGCAAAGAGGGGAGAGAAAAATAAAACTTACTACCAAAAATAAAATGTTAAAGCTTATCCTACATCTTAGCTTACTTATACTTATCTATAGGCAATAGAGAGGGAGAGAAAAGGTCAGAAATGGTTGGGGAAGGAATACATTTTAAAATAAATAAAAAAAATAAAAACTGGGGGTTTTGCTACAGCACCACCGGCGGTCCCACAAGGCCTCCCTACCGTGACAGCAACTTCCTTTGACACTGAAAACAATGAAGGAAAGGAATCTGCTTTCCCCCCATCTTTGCCATTTCAAGTCTGAGTAAAATAAGACATCTACACATGCTATTAATGCAAATTAATAAATTCTGGTGCAGTTCATGTCAGAGTGTATTGCTCCTGGGCACCACGTTGACACATGTGACTGGGACTGCAACACATTGAGCCCAAGGGGTCAGCCTGCCAAACTCGGGCTGCTCTGACCAGGGTCAATGTGCTGCAAAGGGACTGGTTGGGGCAAGAAAGTGCTCCAGTGTGGCAGGCAGCCCCTTCACTGAAACAACCTCATTCCCCAATTTGGCAGTCTATAACATTATTAGAAAAAATATCTGCTTGGTTACCTCAGAAGGCAAAGCCACTGGTGCCTGAGTAACTCTGAAACAATTATACCTCAGTCAATGCTCTTTAATAGTTGTTTGTGGCAGTGTAGCAATTATCTGATACATTTGTTGTATCATCTGATATTTCATTGTCTACAGTTGTAATATAAAAAAATAGCTAATACAGTTTTCTATTTCAACAAAACATAAAATTCTGAAAAGACTGTACCCTTGAACCGTTTAAATAGTTCACAAGTACAATAATCAAAGCAACAGTCTGTTTCTTCTATTGTGTTGTCTAGAATCACATTAAAATGTGATCTTTTAGCTTGTAATGTTTAGCGGTATTAAAATAGGTGTGAACACAATGACAGTGATAGCTCTGAAAGCTGCCAAAATAAATACCAATTTGCTTTGTACTTAACAAGAAAACTGTCATCTTCCTTTATGTCTATAGATAACAACTTCCAGCTTCAACCTATTTTCAGCTTCCTCAGTGGAACTATCACAAACATTTGTTGTATCAACAAAGTCAGCCTAAAGAGCTTCCTAACATACTTTTTTCCTTGTTTTGCTAAGCCAGTGCCTTACTTTACATTAAATGCACATTACTGCACAATCTCACAAGAATAAATACCTGGGAGTGGGAGTTCAGTCCCATCCAAAAACAAATCTCTCATGTCCTATAGGGAAAGCAATAACTATTATCTCTTTTGCATAAAGCAGGGGCATGGGTAGTAGGGCTGTGTGAAATGGAAGCATTCCATTTTGACCAGCATTTCAGTGGTTCGACAGGACAGCATTTTGTTTTGAATTTTGTTTCAAGTTGAAATGGCTGTTCCGTATTGTTCTGTTTGAAACAGTTTCTCATTTTGAGCCTGTTTCGACGTTTTGCCCATAGGATATAACAGGGAAGGCCAAAACAGGTTATAACTTTGTCATTTCAGGCCTGCTTTCAATGAAACTTGCAGTAACGGTAGCCCCTTCTGAGGGCACAACCCCTGCCAAATTTCAAGGAGATACATACAAGGAGTTCAGAGAAACTTCATCCCAAAATCTTGAGAGCAATACTCCTGTCACTTGTATGTGTGAAGCCACAGTGGGGTCAAAACTGCAGGCTTGCTAGCCCCTGCTGAGGTAACAAAGCCTGCCAAGTTTCAATGAGATAGGTGCAGCAGGACTCTGGGTTCTTGGGCCCTGCATCTATGGCTGTTGACTGACAAAACTTGTGACATAGGTGCTTGTACAACTGTTTGGCTTGGGGCAGGGGGTGGGGGGAAACCACTGCAGGCCTGGCTGCCAGGCCCTGCTGCAGCCATGAAGTCTGCCTGCTCTCAATGGGATAGGTGCAGTGGGACTCTGGGTTCTGGGGCTCTGTAACTCTGGCCACAGGCAGGCAAAACTCGTGACATGGGTGAGTGACACTGTGTGTGCATTCAGGTACACCCTTCCTGGTGCTGGGGCCTCTGTACAACATGGCATTGTGTCCCAGTGAGGTCTCCTCCTCCCCTACAGCCTCATCCCAGTCCACTACTGTAAAGGCAGGTGATAATAATGTAGCTGGCTCAACAGCAATAACACCAGCAGCACCAGTAACATCTAAGGTAGCCAACCAGGACTGTCAGGCCCTTCTTGCCTCTCAAGTAGGAGCACCTAGTGCATGTCTGTTAGGTGCACTGTCACTGTGCGACTCTATGTATGTGTATGTGTGTGTGTGTGTGTTCAGGTGCACCCTTCCTGGCGCTGGGGGCTCTGCACAACATGGCAGTGTGCCCCAGTGAGGTCTCCTCCTCCCCTACAGCCTCATCCCAGTCCACTACTGTAAAGGCAGGTGATAATAATGTAGCTGGCTCAACAGCAATAGCATCAGCAGCACCAGCATCATCTAAGGTAGCCAAACGGAATTGTCACAGAGCCTTTTTTGTTATAAAGGAATTGACAGCAAGATGTAAAGATGTTGTGTTGGATATATGTTACTCATGGTGTGTGTGATGGCTTATCTTGTGTTTTTATGTTTGTATGTTTATTATGAAAAAAATGGAACAGTTAGAGAAATATCTCTTAGGAAGCTTTCAGGTTGAAAAACCCTTTGTCAGGCTGAGGAAGTACCTGCAGTTGGTGTGTAGCATGGTCCTGGATGGAAGGAATAGTAAAGAAGCCAGAGGCTGGGCTGGCCCGCAATGCAGGCAAGAAAGCTAGTGGAAATGGAGGCATCAGGGGGTGAGGGACAGGCTGGGGTGTGGGGTGGAGGGGTAAGGGGGATCTAGCAGTGCAGGTGAAAGTGCAGATGTACCTGGGGAGTCAGAAGTCTGGCAGGTTGCAATGTATCAGAATTCCACTGTCTAATCTATATTGAGTCTATATTGGGGAGTACTGGATTTGCAGTTGAATAAAGGCTTGTATCTGTGTCTCAGCAAAAGCTGCTGGACACAAGGCAGGATGATATATTAAAAGTAACTAACTTTGCAAATGCTTAAGTAAGAAGTTTCCTAACAATAGGATAGTGTGCAGACTACATGATTACTTGTGTAAGAAGAACAAGATGCAACCCACCAGCTATCGTCAGGAGATAAAGCAGAAGCAAGACCTTAGAGATGAAGGAGCCAGCAAGAAACCAGAAAGAACCAACAAGTGACCAAGAGAAGCGGAGGTCAAAGTCTTATGCATGTGCTTATAGCAGAGGCATGTAAATGAAGGAAATGCATAGGCAATTTCATGCTAATTAAGCAAACAGTAAACAGAGGCGGAGCTTAAGATGGGATGGAAAATGGGTGGAACAATAGGAGGGACAGAGGCAGAACAAATGTTAATGAGCATAAACCAAGGTGTATAAAATGTAAAAAGAGCTAATATTCATTGCGGATCCCTGGTTTGTTGGTTTTTTGGGAGCTAGTCCGAAGCTGTCTCCATTCTGAATAAAGCCTTTGTGAGCAATATGTGCTGGTGTTTGCTCCCTGCTTGCTCTGGCTAATGAGTAACAGGATCCACGGGCAATTGAATAGTTGTCTCCCTAGTTCTTGGGTGCCGCATGGATTTGGGGTCTAACAACTTTGACTCCCCTGGTCTTGTGGAAAGGAGAATTAGGAAGAGTTATGTGAGTGTTCACAGCATACAAACGAATGCTAGAAGGAGAGGAAACTCTTGGAAGGCAACATTTTTCTCCAGAGAGCAGTGAATGTGTGTTCACCTGTGTGTTTGGAAGGTAAGAATGGAGAGTTTCAGGAATTACTGGGGCTAGCTGGAAAATCATAGAATCCAAAGAATGGAAGGGACCAAAGAATGGAAGGATAATCTAGTCCAACTCCTGAATGTACAACCTGCCAATGATTAGCTGATCTGTAGTACCCCAGGGTTTGAGTTCTGAATCAGCTGATGATTGGCTTGAGAGTAGGTTCAGGCTAGACATCAGGAAGCACTACTTCACAATCAGGGCAGCTAGGATCTGGAGCCAACTTCTCACTCCTACTCTGGGGGTCTTCAAAAGGAGGCTAGATAATCATCCCAGCATTCTTTCCTGCCTATGGCAGGGGGTCGGTCTTGATGATCTGCTCAGATCCCTTCCAAACCTACCAACTATGAGAGACTTCACGAGGGCTCAAACTGCCTTGTGGGTCTCTGGAATCAACCAACAATCAGTTGACTGTCATGCACCTTGCTAGTACAGGGGAAGCCCAGGAGAATGATCGCAGACTCCCTCTGTACTAGCACGTATGGCCTGATTGGGAACTGATCCTCAATCCCATAATCATGGTTTCTCCCGTGCATGTTTGGAATCATGGGTTAGATCCCTTTCTGCTTTCAAACAAATGTCCATCAGCACCCTCAACGTCCTTCTCTTTAGAGGTCTTTGTTAGGAAAATATATTTTCATTATTATTTTTCCAGTCACACTCATAATATATAATCATTTACCTTTTACCATGGTATTGCCCAGAGGACCTAATCATTATTGGAGCTCCATTTGGATAGACCTGCAATAAGACTGTCCCTGCTCTGAAGAGCTATAGCACTTTCCTACCACTGCAACTGCCCTAAAGAGGTTACATCTGATCCATTTCATGAAACTTCTCAAAAAAAAGGAAACGGAGAGTCATCATCACAGCATCTCAGAAATGTGCAGGACTTAGTTGAATAGGGCCATGTACTGAAGCCCATACTTAGTATTTATTTGGAAAAATATCCTATGGCCTTACTGAGTATTCAGACCCCAGATAACTGATTCTTGAAATCAACAGGAATTGCTCAAACACATGTGAAGGCAAATTTTGATCTGCTGCATGTGGCACATGGTTGATTGTATCTCCACTACTACACATTAGCTAGTTTTCCAAATGCTCATCTCTGTAGGACTGGCTAAAAAATAAGTATGAAGAGAATTGTCACCATCACAGATTAAAGATTTTGAAAATGACCATCATCTTAATGTCTTCTAAAGATACAGCATTAATTCAGTGTGCCATACATTTAACTCTGAAATCACAGTATTAGGGAACATCAGCATGTGATGAATGGTGGTGACTAATCACCTTTGCCACATTTAGACAGATCTCTTTACATTTGCTTTGTTATTTCTTCCTGAAGGATTGCAGAATATAAAAAAGCATGGATGAGGTACTCATAAAACTTGCCTACTTTGATAGCTCTATCAAAAACAGTATAAAGCTGATAAAGCTGGAGAAAAAGGGCAGCTTTTTCTGCATTACCTAAAGTAGATTCTTATGGCTGAAATAACACAAACTGACATTGAGGGGAGGAGGGGAAGCCCATAAGATAGATGTCCTCAAATTATCTTGTTCAAATTCTGTTACTGCTTGTCACTATCTTCTACTCTTCTAAAGTGGTCACTTGGCAAGATAACACTAACAACTTTTTTCTAGATATAGTGCTTATCAGATAACTAGCATCTACCTGTACAATAACAATGGGAAGCATATAGCTTTTAAGTCAATGACACTTTTGACAGGGAAGAATTTGTGTTGATACAATCAGTTTCGGTTCAGTGACTTACCCCCAAATCTATACTATTATGTGTACTGTGTGCCATCTCCATTAGTAAGTATGAACCCTCACTGTGATAGATGAAATTGTTCAGAGTGGGAGTGGGGTGAAAGAACCGAGTTCACCAATGTGTGTGTGTGGGTAAGTCGCTGCCTGCCGGCTGGGCTTACATGCAGCATTACCCTTCAGGCCATTATGGTACCTAACGTTCTAGCAGGGTGTAGCCATGACGGGTTAATTTTGGGCTCTCAAGCCCTACTATATATAATCCATATTCGGGCACTCAGATAAGGAAGCTGTATGTCACAATGCTCCTCTTTTTCAACCCATCAAACCCAGCAGAACTCCTTGAACATCACATTGATGTGATGTTTGATGACTTTGAGCTCCGTACAAAACTAGCTTCACTGTCTAGGGATGTTCTTCGTGCTATGTTTGTTCTTGATATTGAGAAATGTTTAAACAGCCACAGCAAAGAGCTGAATGACTATCACCTCCCATGGATAGGCCGTGATCTCAGACAGCAAGTTTGCTCATTCTTGGAAGACATCCCCACTCAACGGCTGTCAAATGCATTAGCAGAGGAGCTGTACTATAACCAGCAGGAGCAACGCCAAATTGCTCAAGATTCACTGCCATGTATGCTTCCAGCTCAATGACAAATGGTGGATGCAATCTTGAAAGCAGTGGAGAATCAAGAACAATTTTGTGCATTTGTTGATGTGCCTGGTGTTACAGGAAACACATTCTACTTCAAAATGATTCTTTCAGCAGTGCACGGGGAAGGGAAGATTGCATTGGCTGTGGCATCCAGTGGAATTGCTGCTACCATATTTACAAGAGGCAGGACTATGCATTTAAGGTTCAAGGTACCTCTGAATGTGTTGAAAACCAGCACCTGCAGCATATTAGCACAGTCTGACCTTGATAAGATGACTCAGAAGCAGCTATCATCATCTGGGATGAAGAACCAGTGTGTTATCAGTACATGCTGGAGGATGTAGAATGGAAACTGCGAGATTTACTGCAGAGCAATTTACCTTTTGGTGGCAAGGTATTAGTGCTGGCGGTGGGGGGGGGGGGGGTCAGCAAATCCTGCCTGTTATGAAAAATGACTCACGGCCACAAATAGTAGAAGCATGGTTGAAGCAATCTGAGTTGCGGAACCACTTCCAGATTTTCCATCTTTGTGAGAACATGTGAATACATAATGGAGGTTTTGATGCATGAAGTACAAAATACACTCAATGGCTTTTGGATCTGAGAAATGGCCAAGTTCCAAATCTTGACAAAATCATTACCCTGCCTCCTGAGCTCTGCATGTCTCTGGATCTCTCAGCAATGATAGAATGGACATTTCCAAATCTATCGGATAATTATCAAAATCCAGGGTGGACATCTGAAAGAGCTATTTTGGTGCCACATTACTTCATTCTACAGGAGATCAACAATGCTATTGTGGCAAAATTTCCAGGCCAAGAATGGATTTGTGTAAGTGCAGATGCTCTTTCAGAGGATGAAAGTGTTATGGCTGTACCAATTGAGTACCTGAATTCCATGGAGGTGTCAGGTTTGTCTCCACATCAGTTCCACCTTAAGCCTGGGATGCTCATCATGCTTCTGCGAAACCTTGCCCCTAAGGAAGGTCTCTGCAATGGAACGCAGGCATTGGTGCAATTCGTCATGAACAGCAGACAACTTGAGGCAAAAATTGTTGGATCAGAAAGAACAGTAGTAATTCCTTGGATAGCACTGAAGCCATCTGATGATACATTTCCATTCACGTGGACACATCAACAGTTCCCTGTGCAGGTGGCATTCAGCATAATCATCAATAAAGCATAGGTCTCTGCAATGGAACGCAGGCATTGGTGCAATTCGTCATGAACAGCAGACAACTTGAGGCAAAAATTGTTGGATCAGAAAGAACAGTAGTAATTCCTTGGATAGCACTGAAGCCATCTGATGATACATTTCCATTCACGTGGACACATCAACAGTTCCCTGTGCAGGTGGCATTCAGCATAATCATCAATAAAGCATTAAACATTAAAAAGAGTAGGAGTGTTCCTTCGGAATCCTGTCTTCACTCATGGACAACTATATGTGGCTGCTTCCAGAATCTCCCACACAGAAAGCTTCCAATTTGCAGTGACTGCTGACTTGAGTAACAACACCAGGAATGTTGTGTATATGGAAGTATTGTAAAGTTCTTACAGTAAGGAATTGTGATACGTTTCAGGATTTTGTGTATGCATAAGTGTTGTGAAGCTGTTGAAGTACAATAAAATGTGATCTCAAGAAAAAATTGGCTCACTGGATTTTCATGTAAGCAATGCTGCATGGGGCATCTAGTGTGCATTTATTCATGCATATGCCTTGAAAAAAAAATCTAGTTCAGGGTTACTCAGTGATTTCCTTGTTCAGCCACAACTTCTGATTTATGTACACTGAGACTTTTTACAGGACAGAAAAACCATTTCCCACCAAACTCTGTCTCTGAAGCATCCCCTCCCTCCCCATCTGTACCCATTGTCTTCCTAACTTATTCTCATTTGAATTTCCACAGACCAACTTGTTTTAAATTAGCTTTTCATAACACCAGCAGAGTTTCCCTATGCCTGACAAAGGGTATTTGTGCCTGAAAGCTTGCAGAGAATTTTTTTCCATCTATTGAGTTAGTCTAATAAAAGATACCACATTTACCCAAAGAATCTTCCCTGCACAATAAGGAACTTGAGCCTTTGAGTACAGTAAAGCCTGTTGAGGTTTTATCTTGGTGTACGACAACCAATTACAGTTTGTTGCTATCCTACTGGAAGGACATTCCCAGTCTGGAAGGTCTATCAGGATTGGAGAAGACCTCTAATGGATTGTCACTACGGCTGAACAAAACTTGGTGAAAAGGGTTTGTGATGAACTCACAGACTTTGTGATATGATGATGTCAATACCAACAGTTACATTCATGCTATGTCCTGCTGTCTTGCTGGCCAACTGATAGATATATCTTTGTGTCAGAGGTACTCATCAAGACACCCCAGAGATACAGACTCTGTCCTACACAGCTGGGGTGGATGAGGATGCCAGTGCAGCTAAGACACATCAAAGTGTTCCTTTGCCTCAACAAATTTGACACTTTAGTGGGCCACTGTCATCTTTCCAATGGGCTGAAGCAAAGGAGAAGGTTTCAAGGCTCCCCCTCCACACTTACCTATACTAAGATCTCCTTGGTCCCTGCTATGCTAGTCCCCAGCCTGCATAAGGCCAGTCTGTTCCTTTGCTTCCCCTCATCACCCATGCATTCCCCATGTGCCCGTTTACTCCTGCCTTCCCCACACTCTCCTTGGCCTGGGTCCGCTGGACTCTGTTCCAGCTTGTCCTTTCCCTGTACACCCTGCCCTCTCCATCTGTGCCTCCGCTCCACCTGGGCCTTCCCTCGGGTCACATCCCCATGCTCCTATCCCCCCACAGCTGTTCCTGGTGGCCTTCACCCCACTCTGCCCCTGCCTTCTGCCCGCACCCAGCCCCAGGCCTCAGATGAGGCTGAAGTTGGTTGCTTATTCCCATTTCCCTATTCCTTATCACCAGTTCCTTATTTCTTATTCCCGGTTCCTGGTTCCTTTTTCAAAGCTAATATAGACCCAATACAAGCTTGTTATTACTGAATTACACATCCTAAAGAGAGAGAATTTCATTAGCTATGCATATGTACTAATTAATATGTAAAATAATATCCCACATCAAGTACAGAGCCCTAAATGAAGGTCAGATTAGGATGGGGTTATGGGGCAAAATACTTCTTGGGCCACCCCAATTTCCTGTTGAAACCACCAGGAGACTGTCCGAAAGAACTCTGACCACAGTCCTGCATGGCCCAAAACATGGTTTGGCCATGCCAGGTTGCCAACTAACAGCCCCCAGGCCCACTATATTATAATGGCTTGAATAAGGAACTGGCATTTGGGCTGGGATTATGGCTAGCAAATCTGCTTGGACCACCCATCAGAATACCTCTGCATGACTGGGGCATTCTATCAGATGCATCTGATGAGAGTCTCGTCCGTCCTAAAGTGCAGTTTGGCTGTGCCAGGCTACCAACTAACAGCACCCCAGCGACTGTGCTAAGTATATGGACCCAAATAAGGAACTGGAATTTGGCCCGGGGTTATAACTATAAATCCTTTTTGGCCCACCCTGTGGCACACCTCTGTGCCACTGGGAAACTCTCCTGGACATCTCTGACTGGAGACTTGCCCAGTCCAAAATAGTTTGGCTCTGCCAGGGTGCTAACTAAAAGCACCCCAGCCACTGTGCTAAGAATATGGACCTGAATAAGGACCTGGATTTTGGGCTGGGATTCTAGTGACAATTCCTTCTTGGGCCACCCCATACCATGTCTCTGTGCCACTGGGGGACTCTCCTGCACAACTCTGACAAGAGACTTGCCCAGCTGAAAGTGCATTTTGGCCGTGCTAGGCTGCCAATTGACAGCACCCCAGCCACTGTGCTAAATATCTGGACTTGAAAAAGGAACTGGATTTTGGACTGGGATTATACCTAGAAATCCTTCTTGGGCCACCCCACCCCATGCCTCTTTGCCACAAGAGACTCTCATCAACATCTGTGACCAGAGACTTGCCCGGCCCAAAGCAAGGTTTGGCTGTGCCAGGCTGCCTACTGACAGCATCCCAGCCACAGAGCAAAGTAGATGGACGCGAATAAGGAACTGGGCTGGGAATATATCCAGAAATCCTTCTTAAACCACCACAAACCATGTCTCTGTGCCACCAAGGGGTGCTCTGGACATGTCTGATGAGAGACTTGCCTAGCCCAAAGTGCGGTTTGGCTGTGCCAGGTTGCCAATTGACAGCACTCCAGCTACTGTGCTATGTATATAGACCTGAATAAGGAACAGGATTTTGAGCTGGGATTACAGCTAGAAATCCTTCTTAGACCACTACATGCCATGCCTCTGTGACACTGGGGGACCGTATGGACATCTCTGAACAGACACTTGCCTGGCCCAAAGCATGGTTTGGCTGTGCCAGGCTACCAACTGACAGCACCCAAGCCACTGTGCTAAGTATACGGACCCCAATAAGGAACTGGATGTTTGGCTGGGATTATACCTAAAAATCCTCTTTGGGCCACCTGAAACCATATCTCTGTGCCACTGGGGGACTCAGCTGGACATCTCTGACCAGGGTCTTGCCCAGCCCAGAGCGCAGTTTCTTCATGCCATGCTGCTAACTGCAGCCCCCCATGCCCACTGCACCAAGTATAATGGCTCAAATAAGGAATTGCTTTTGGGCTGGGATTAGTGATATAAATTCCTCTTGGGACACCCCACACTTTGCCTCTCTGGCACTGGGGGACACTTCTGGGCACCTTTTACCATATTTTTGTCTGGCCCAAAAAATGCTTTGGCCATATCAGACACCAGTTTACTCGCCACCTGCATGTGCTATTTACATTGCTACCAATAAGGAACTGCCCTTCTGCCGGGTTCATGGGGCAAAACCCTCATGCAATCATCCCCCAAAATGTCAAGGAGCATCCTGAAGAAATCTGGGCATGTCCCTGCTCAATGCAATGCTAGCTTTTTCAGTGTCAGCCTGCCAGCTGACACCCAAACTTTAAAACCTTTATGTTTCTGTTTCACCAGGCACTGTATGGCAGGACAAATGGCTGCATGCAAATATAGGGCACCAGTGACAGACCTGTGCTCCAACACATGGTATTTGGCACGTCAGAGTACTCAAATAATCGAGTCCGCTACCAGTCTGGTGAAGGATGCTAATTAGCGCACTCCAGCAGCCTCTGTGTCATGTGTGTTCACTGTGCTCGTGTTTCAAAATGGCAGCAGCAGTGCTTTAACTAAAGCTCTTTGAACCAGCTTTGTTAAAGCACCCCCACCACCATTTTGAAGTTTGGGATGCTGAATACATGTGACATTATGGGTGCTTTAATTAGAGTACTGCTCAGAGCCGTTCTATTTAAAGCACCCCTCTCCCTACCCCAGAGCATGTGTATAGAGGCCCCTACGGATTTTTCAACAGCCTTTCACATTTACCTCCAGGCACCACCCAGAAACTTGGTAAAATAACTTAAAAACTGGGTGTTGTAATTTAAAGCAACCTGCTCACGAACTAGCAAATGTTGAATTAAAACAAGTTTATTTCAAGGGAAAAGGGGAACAGTGGTACTCCATAAGCAAAACCTTAACTATTAACTTTTAACAGTACCTCAAAATGGATCACAGTCACAGTCAGTGGCAAACCAACCTGGGGAGCTGCCTCCTAGTCAAGTCACTTTGGAAGGAAGTCTCACCCACGGCTGCCATCCAGGGACTCTGCCGCTTGCAGTCCAAATAAATTCCTTATTCGAGCCAGTATACTTAGTGCACTGGGCATGGGGGGCTACCAGTTAGCAGCCGGGCATGAAGAAACCACACTCTGGGCTGAGCAAGACAGGGGTGTCTAGGAGAGTACCCCAGTGCCACAGAGGCATGGTGTGGGTGGCCCAAAAAGGATTTGCAATCATAATCTCAGGCCAAAACCCAGTTCCTTATTCAAGCTATTATACTTAGTACTAGCAAATTGCCCATCAAGAAGGGCGGGAGGGGGGAGGGCCCTGGGGACAGAGCCCCACAACTGGCCCTGCTCCCCCACTTCCCCCACC
>NW_005842950.1:29495-32340 GCF_000455745.1 Alligator sinensis
CTGCCGCTTCAGGTCTGACCCCAAGCCATCCCCCTCATCCACTTCGGGTCTGACCCCACTTCCCTTCTCCCTCCCGCCACTTCAAATCAGTCCCACTCCCACCTCCTCTCCGGCCCTGTTCCCCTACTTCCCCACACAACTACTTCGAGTCCACCTGGCCTGTGTCTGCCTGCCGGTTGTTCTGGGGGGCATCCAGGATGGGTGATCACCGTGATCCCCCCCATTCACTCTCAGGCAGGGAGGCAGGGGACAGCCCGGCTGCTTGGGTGGCTGGAGCACATTCCCCACCACCAAAATTCCCCAGCAGCAGTGCAAATTTGGGCCTGCACAGCACATGCCACCTAGCCAATCACCTCTCACCCTCTCAGGGGCATATGCGCAGTTGGCTAGAAGCATTACGGACAGACACACAGCCAAACTAAGCCTTTTATTATAGTAGTGGGCATTGGGGGCTGCAGTTAGCAGCAAGGCATGAAGAAACCACGCTCTGGGCTGGGCAAGACTCTGGTCAGGGATGTCTGAGGGAGTCCACCGGTGCCACAGAGTGATAGTGTGGGGTGGCCAAGAAGGATTTCCATCTCTAATCCCAGCCCCCAAAGAGTTCCTTATTCAAGCCATTCTTCTTAGTACAGTCGTTGTGGGGAGTGGGGTAGAGGGGGGAAGGTCTGAGTTAAGAGCACGGCAGAGCCAAATCGCTCTTCGGGCATGGACAATATTTTGGTTGGGGATGCCTGGGAGAGTCGCCCAGTGACATAGTCATAGAACAGGGTGGCCAGAAAGGATTTCCATTTCTAATCCCAGCCCAAAAAATAGTTCTTTATTTGAGCCATTATACTTAGAACAGTGGTGGGGGTGCTGTCAAGTAGCAGCCAAGCACAGGAAAACTGCTTTGGGCCAGACAAGTCTCTCATCAAAGATGTCCACAAGAGTCCTCTGATGGCACAGAGGTATGCCATGGGGTGGTCCAAGAAGGATTTCTAGATGTAACCCTAGTCCAAAAGCCAGCTCCTTATTTGGGTCCATATATTTAGCACAGTGGCTGGGGTTCTTTCAGTTAGCACCCTGGCACAGCCAAACCACGTTTTGGGCCGAGCAAGTCTCTTGTCAGAGGTGTCCAGGAGAGTTCCCTGGTGGTCATGGTGTGGGGTGGTCCAAGAAGCATTTCCATCTCTAATCCCAGCCCAGAAACCAGTTCCTAATTCAAGCCCATATACTTAGTGGAGTGGCTGAGGTGCTGTCAATTGGCAGCCTGGCATAGCCAAACAGCATTTTGGGGAAGGCAAGTCTCTCATCACAGATGTCCAGGACAGTTCCCCTGTGGCAAATAGGTATTCCATGGGATGGTCTAACGAGGATTTCTAGCTATAATCCCAGCCCAGGAGCCAGTTCCTTATTCAAGACTATATACTTAGTGCATTGGGAATGGGAGGCTGTCAGTCTTGAACGGCCAAGCCATGTTTTGGACTGGGCAAGGCGCTGGTCAGAAATGTACAGGAGAGTCCCTGGTGGCACACAGGCATGGTGTAAAGTGGTCCTGAAAGGATTTTAATCTGTAATCTCAGACCAAATATCAGTTCCTTACTCAAACCAATACACTTAGTACAGTGGGAATAGGGAGCTGTCAATTGGCAGCCTAGCCTGGCCAAGATGCACTTTGGCTGGGCAAAACTCCTGTCAAAGATATCCAAAAGAGTCCCCCAGGGGCACATAGGTATGCCATTGGGTGGCCCAAGAAGGATTTATAGCAATAATTCCAGCCCAACCTCCAGTTCCTTATTCAGCTCTGAAAAATTAGCACAGTAGCTGGGTGCTGTTACTTGGTAGACTGGCACAGCCAAACTGTACTCTAGGCTGGGCAAGTCTCTTGTCAGAGATGTCCAGGACAGTCCCCTAGTGCCACAGAGGCATGGAGTGTGGTGGCCTAAAAAAGGATTTCTAGCTATAATCCCAGCCCAAACTCCAGTTCCTTATTTGGTTCCATATATTTAGCACAGTGGCAGGGGGGCTGGCAGCTGGCAGCCTAGCACATTCAAGGCATTCTTTGGGCTGGGCAAGTCTGTCCTCAGCAATGTGCAGGAGAGTCCCCAAGTGCCACAGAGGCATGGCATGGGGGTGGCCCAAGAAGGATTTGTAGCAATAATCCCAGCCAAAAATCCAATTCCTTATTCAGGTCCATATACTTAGCACAGCAGCTGGGGTGCTGTCAGTTGGCAGCCTGGCATGGCCAAGCCGTGCTTTGGGCCATTCAAGTCTCTGGTCAGAGATGTCCAGGAGAGTCCCTTGGTGGTACAGAGATGGGGTCTGGGGTGGCCCAAGAAGGATTTCTGGGTATAATCCCAGTGCAAAATCCAGTTCTTTATTTGGGTCTATGTCCATAGCACAGTGGCTGGGGTGCTTTCAGTTGGCAACCTGACACATCCAAACCGCACTCTGGACCGGGCAAGTCTAGTGGGCATAGGGGCATAGTGGCAGTGACAGGAAGTTTGGTGTGGCCCAAGAAGTATTTTGCCCCATAACCCCATCCTAATCTGACCTTCATTTAGGGCTCTGTACTTGATGTGGGATATTATTTTACATATTAATTAGTACATATGCATAGCTAATGAAATTCTCTCTCTTTAGGATGTGTATTTCATTAATAACAAGCTTGAACTGGGAATAAGGAATAGAGAACCGGGTATAAAGAACTGGGAATAAGCAAGCAACTTCAGCCTAATGGGCTCGGTAGTCCCACCCGCCCGAGGGCCCCCGCGTGGGCCGGGTGCCTGCATCCAGGCCCGAGCAGGACCGGAGCACAGCGCGACGGGGCGCCCGACCCTACCCCGCCAGCCCAGTCCCCGGGCTG
>NW_005842950.1:32577-50944 GCF_000455745.1 Alligator sinensis
TGAGACGGACTGAAGCATCCGCGGGCCTTGCAGAGGCAGGCTTTGTGCGTCTCCCCCGCGCTCCCAAGAGCCGCCAGTAGCAGGACGCCGCTTGGGGCAGCTGCCAGTCCCCGAGGGCGCCCGAGCCGGGAGACGGAGCACAGAAACTCAGGCACGCTCCGGCTGCTCTTTCTGGAGGCGCGGTTTATCTCAGCTCTTGCGGGGAAACCCGGCTCACTGACAGGACCGCGGGAGCTGCTGGCGGCTCCTGTACACGCGCGGGCGCGTTGTTTCAGGGCAGGGAAAGTCAGGACCAGCCCCCGTGGTGACCGAGCAGCCTGACCCGTGCGTTTGTCTGCGGAGCCGACGGATGAGCATTTCCCGCGTGTGCCCGGCTTTGTCTCCTGTCACGCTTCTCCACACTGGTGTCAACATTGACACAGGTGCTGGAGATGTACCTCAAAACCGAGACCTTTAGTAATGAAGGTCACTGAACAAACATGTGCCTAATGCCCATGCGCTAGTTCTCTGCTTTCCCCCAGAGGGGTACTTAACTCCAGCCTAACCTGATTTTACCTGAAAGTTTTGGAGTTAGTTCCAGGTAATCTTTAGTCCTTGGTAAGAACTGATCCACATCGTCCTGTATGTCATTTGGCCATTCACCAAGTGAAACGCTGCTTTTTAGTAACTGAAAATCATTCTGTTCTGCTGAACTAGGGAGTCTGTGTAGATTAAAAGATACAATAACATTAAACTCTTCACTTGAACTACTAAACCAACAACTGAATCTCCTGCTAAAGAGCTACTGTTTACATCACTTATTTGTGGTTGCTTATTTGTTTGAAAGAATGGATGTCAGTGCTTTTGATACTCCCCATTGTCCATTCATTTTTGTTTCACTGGTTACTTTATGATTTAGGAAAGGATGGGAAGGTGGCATTGGATGAGCAAATATTAGAGGTTTGTATGTTCTTCTCTATACAATGCATAAAGATGTAGAAAATATTACAGGAGCATATTTATTTCAAATAAGACACTATGGGAATAGCTCAGATTTGACATCACATAAAAACAGTAGTCTGTATCTAGATTTTAAAAAGGAATTATTCATTCTGTTGAAATTGCCCTCAGTTGATAGTGTCTATATCAGAAAAGAGTTATGTATATTCATGTATGAATATGTAGAGTGACAGATTTTCTTCTAAATTGGTGTATATCTATAAGGGTGTTTCTGGTGCATAATTTGCATACTGTCTTTCCTTGGCTGTAAAAATAGGTGTACTTTTATTTTACATTTCTTTCATACAAATGAACATAATCACTACTTAGATCTGTTTAAATAATAGGTGTATTAAAGTTTTTATAAAGAAAAATTCTTTGAACAGAAATGAAAAGCAGAGGTTTTTCAGAGTAAGAGAGCGTTCTTGGACTGTCTGTGTTTTATTTTTATCAGGAAAATATGCAACTCTCATTCCAATTAAACACCAGATAGGCTGATGTTACATTTTGTCATGTAAAGGCATTTTTCATTTTATCACCCTTAATAAACAATGTTGTTTACAGAGGAGGAAAAGTCAATTGAAAAGAATGTGTTTTTGAGTTTCAGTGTTGGTCTAGAAAACACCCCAAACACTGATTTGAAAACATAAAGTAATAACCTGTAGTTCTATTTTTATAGCTTGTTAATAATATATTAGTATTTCTTTAAATTTATACTCTCAACAGATATGAGTGAAATTTAAAAAAAAAAACAGGTCAGGCACAGATTCTGAGCATCTAACCCTTTTCATAGGCCTTAAATAGTCACCAGTAAGAGCATGACTAATTTCTCTTTCATGTGCAAAGTCTCCCCTCCCCCCCATAGTATTTTATCTTTTGAAAAAGAAAGAACTATCTTAGAATTTCTGCAGATATCAGAAACTTAAAATTAGATATTCCTAGGTTATTTTATCAGAATTAATGTGACTTACTTTTACTTTCTACTGTATTTCTACTGTTCTTATGCTTTTGAACTTAAGACCACTTCACTTTAGAAATATGACTACTTTTCAAATGTTAGTTTGCAAGCTTTTTTCTTTGGGGGGAAAATATTTTGGAATGCTAGTTCTATAGCATGATAAAGTAAAAGGGAAAAATAGAAGAAGAAAAGGGAGGAAAAGGAATACAATATTATGGAGGAAACAAATACACATCCCCATTTTTCCTTAAATAGCAGCTCAGTATAAAATTGGCTGAATTAAGTTGCAGGAAAAATATCTTTAATATACTTAGTATTAGAAAAAACAAGTAAACTAATGCTACTATATATCTTATGAAGTCCAGGAAACTTGGCTTGGGGGGCGGGGCATGGAATTTACTACACAATGAATGTACCAGGTCATAATTTTTTCCAGTGCATTCTTAGTTCCCTAATAGCCTACTTCACTTGATAAGAAACTATGAATTTCTAACCCCCAAATAGATTGTCAGAATGACATCATCACATTCTTTCACTCGATTGAGCCTCATAAAGGAAGAATAATGAGTTTTGATATACATGTCCTATCTCTTTAAAGTTCGTCTTTCTCCTGAGGGGATTTCTTGACCTACCAGGTGCATTCCAGTGAAAAACACTAAGTTCCAGTTTAAAAAAGGCATTCCCCATTGGAAGACAACATGACATATTAAGGGGACAGTGAAGTGTTCTCAGCCTCACTAAATCTGGGGACTTTGGCAATTAACTTCAAATGGAAGAATGTATCTAGAGATGAGATGATGACATCAGCCAACTTTTTCAGACATGGTGCTTCTAGGATCATATGTAGACTGCTAAATAAAGGTGATTCTATTTCAAAGGTATTTTTTACTTGGATTTCTGGAAATCAAATGACTTTTTACACATCCAACTATGTACTTAAAATCCTAAGTTTAGGTATCTAGGTTTAAAAATGGTGACTGTCAAGCAGAAGTGTAAAACAAACCAATACAAGTATGTAAAAACAGTAAATGATCCCCACCTGCCCCACCTCCTCCCCTACTTGAAATATTAATCAAACCAAAATATTAACCTAACATCTATATTGCTTTTCCATATAAACATCTAACAGTAATCTAATTAACCCAGTTGAACTTCAGCTATATTTTTATTAATGCTCTAGAATTTTGATATTGTAAGCATAATGGAATTTAGTTCACCAGGTGGTCCACCACCAGTGACCGTCCTAAACAATTTAAATGCTTTACAAATTGCATTACAATTTGAATTTTGCAATTGCGACAGTAGTCAATTTTTCAAAATAATATAACTGTTTAAATCCTTATAGGACGCTTTGGGTTTTTTTCTTGAAACTGAAGGTACAATATTTTCCAGTGCATATTCTGATATATTTATTGCCCTAAAGCAAGCATTTTAAAAGAAATATCATTATTGGAGCGGTGAACACATGCTGACGGTTCATAGACTTGCTTTTAGGATTTTTTTGCAATATAATAAATCATATACAACTCATATTTTAAAAGACTCTATCTTAAATTGTTTGGTATGTGAGAAGATACTTGAATTTCAGAATTATTATTATAGACGTTCTTAAGCAAGGTATTCTTAATAAACTGGTAAGGTTTAGTTTCTCTGTGCCTGAATGTGTGTGTTATATATATATATATTTTTTTTTATACAAGAAATGTACACAATAAAAGAGGGGGTAACAAGCTGTGTTAGTATTTATCTTGTTAGAGCTATTGCAACATCTATGTTTGGGTTTGAGGAGAAGCCCACTGCTATTATTTACCTTCCAGGGGAATTGTAATTACTACTCTAATCTTTGATTCTTAAAGGCAATCACAAAATTGATTAATATTATGGCTTGACAGAAATGTATTTCAAAAATAGTCTTTAATTTATAGTGGACAGTATAATCTCAATAGAAGAGTTGGCACTGAGTTGAATTAGCACGAGTAACCTATTAGTGAGACACAGAAATGTATCTGCAGTCTATATCATTTGTGTTAAGAACAACTGAATAGCAATTAAGCATGAGTTCAGTGATTTATAAATCAGAAATTTCTAAATAAATCTCTGTACCAAACATTTTGCATGCAGTGACAAATTGCCATGAGCTTTAAACCTATTTTAGAATGGTTGGAAAAGGAACGAACAATATAAATTTCTCGCTAGCGAGAGTCCTGATTTGATAATATTGTGTGGCAGTTCTTTTTCATCCTTTTCTCAGAATTTGCTACTAGCTGAGATTGTTCCAGTTCATGTCTACATTGCACACTGAAAGCAAAAGATAGGTTTGGACTCAGTGAAACATCCATGTCTTTAGACTGTATTTTAAATAATCATATATGACATTTATATGGTTGTGCTGTAACACAGGGACATATAAGATTATATAGAATGTAGCAAGCCAGACATCTCGGAATCTATCTTGAATGCTTACTATTAAAAGAGCATCCCCTTAGCCTGATAACTGATACTGCAATATGACCTTCTTGAACAAAAGATCATTGCATAGATTTGGCCAGATGGAGGAGGACAGTGGAAAAAATGCCCTTATTGTAACAGAATTCATTTTGGAAAGACAAGATCAGTTGTTGCAATGGCTAAAGTAAACAAAAAATAAAACAATATCTTGTGTCACTGAAATGCTGTAATAGTATCAGATGATATGTGCTGCTTTTATATTATATTATGTAAAAATCCAAACTGATGTGAAGCAGAGCTGCATGCAAAACAGCTGTTATTATATCTGAGTTCTTGTCTGATAATTAAAAATCAAATTTGGTGCACTCACTAAGTAAAAAAATCATAGTTATCAAAGTATTCTTTTCTGCTAACTCTAAAGCATTATGATAAACTCCAGGGAGAAAAAAATACAAGATTAACTAGCAATTTTCATACTGGCTTTTTTTTTGTATTGGTTTCTAAATGAAAATCAAATTGAACAGAAAATAGGTTGGTGGTATTCATGAAACACTAATGGCTTTTCAGTATTTTTCCATTTTTTAGTCTACGGGAAATCATTGTGAAACATGAGAGATCTTCAAGCTATTGTTATTGGTTCACTTTTATTGCAAAATTGAGCCATACTTTAGAAAAAAAAAATCTTTCAGATAAATTATAAGATAAGATGAGGGACCAGATAAACCACCTTCTGAAGTTAACAAAAGTCTGACATCAATTGGGCAAATTTATTTTAGAAATGCAAATATGATTTGATCTCTGTCTATGAGTGGTTTTAAATCATTAAACAATGTCACTGTCCCTCTAAATTCATGAATACAAAGTATTTGGACTATGCAGAATTATACATTGTAGTATGAACAATGGGATGTTTTGAGTTTCACAGAATCTCTTATTTCACAGAAAAAAAATGGGGTTGTGCACATTTAATTTCCTAATATTTAAACAATTATTTAACAAAGGCAAGCATACAAGCTCATGAAAACAAAGACAAAGACAACATTTGTCATGACGGATTTGTGGTCTGCAAACCAGGGACAAAATACTGCTGTCATTTGCACTGACAGTAGCTGTTGTAACTACATTAGCTTTAGTAATGGGATTTTTAAGTGAACTTGGGATTTTTCCCAGGGTGACAGGCTCAGCATATTCAGACAATTTAAATTTAATTTTCTTTATGTTGCTGCTGTCATCAACTTAAACATGAGAAGCAATGATCAGGAAGCTTCTTTCCTATTGGATCATTGTCAATGTTGCAAGACAAATTCCTGAAGTTTTTTTATTTGGAAGTCCAGAATGTATAGGAGATATTAAGTCCAGGTGAAAGGCAAATGTACTGTATCTGCCAACCTACTTTCAGTATATACTTCAACATCCTATACATGGGAGACTTACCTTTCTCATATAACAACTCAGATGTACAGCTGATACTCATACATGTATTGGATAAACAAACTGAAACCATACCATATTTTGACGTAGCTCCGAAATTCCATGTTTTCAGCCACTGAATTACTTCTGAAAAAAGAGTTTCCATTCTTGGACAACAAATTCAAAGGACACTAGGATATTTCTTTCATTTCTTTTTTTATTCACTCTCAGAATTTTTATTAATAAGACATTTATTTATGTACTTGAAATTTGCAACTATTGTTAATTAAGCTTAACCCTGATATATTTTTAATATTAAAAAAGTAATTAAAATAGATGGATATATTCATAAAAGTTTAAATATTTCATAATTAAACCTGTGATTTTAACTTGTAAATTAAGCTAAATATTTTCCATAAGAATGATTACAAATGATACTAAATCTGGTTAAACTTTTACTTTTCCTTCTTTTCTTTTAAAAAGAAATAAGGGACATTGCTTTAAAAAAAATTAAGGAACAATTTAAATTAAAAAGATATGTAATGGAAAATGTAAAGGTTTAAATTTATTAATTTAATATTAATATTGAAATATCTCTCCATAAAATCACGTGACAAAAATAAAACTGTAAAAATAGAATGGTAGAGAAACTCCCTCTCTGGCTTACATTTTCAGTCAGATGCAAAAATACAGTTCAGAACGTCATTTGCTTAGGAAGTTTCATTATAAAAGTAAACATACTTTTCCAGACAGGGATGCATCCATCTTTCTTTTAGTAGATTTGTGGGCAGAAAACAGAAGTGTAATATTTTTGTATCATAATGGCTGATTCTTCATACCTTGTACAAATAATATTTCCATAAACTTCTACCTCTCTGTTTAAGTAAAATGGAGAGAACTAAGCCCAAGATACAAACCTTTACCCAAAAATATTTATTTTGCATTTATGTCACTTAGAAATAAATCACTTTGTGTTGTCACAGATTCATAATATTTCTATAGGGATTTATGTGACTTTAGAATTCAGACTTGATCCTTTGTGAATCATAGATGCATGTAATTTTCCTTACAAAAGAGAATTCTAGGACTGCGAATTAGCTAGCTAGATTTTTCTAATTGAAGTGGAGTATGGACTCAATAATCTAACTCATCTTCTGTCAACCAGGGAATAATATCCTGACGCAGGGGAATGGTTGCTTCTTAATAGGTCTTTTAAGCATCTAAGTACAAAAATTGTATTTTTCCATTGTGCAATTTCACTTACTTTTCTAATGTTGCTGGTATAGTCAAGAGTCTAGCTTTGGCTGTTTATAACTATTTTGAAATTAAAAACCCAGTCTCTACTTTTGGTCTTCAGCAAGGGGGCAGTGTTTGGTTTGTTTTTCTTTTTTCTGAATATCATTAAAAGCCAATGAAAGCACAGGGAGGCATATTTGCACAAAGCCTTGTTCTTGCACTGAGTATCTACACAGCTATTACTGAAATTGTTCAGTACCTTTGTACCCTTATGGAAGCATAAATATTATAAACACCAGCAAGGGGTAGATAGGATCAGATTTTAGTGATCCAAATTATTTAAATATTACAGATTGGCCAAGGGGATTGTTTTGATTACTGCATAGTTGAAGAAAATGATTAGCAAACCTCCAGAAACAGTGTATTACAGTGAGAGGTGGATGTCATGTTTCAAAGTATTTCTGTTCTGCAAGTACTCAAATATTGTGTTTTATGCATTTAACATGTTCCTGTTTTTTGAAAGAAAGGAAAAGATTAAGACACTCTTAATATTCGATCTAGTATGAATTCACTATTAATAATGCTTAACTTATGTACAATATCAAGCAACTATTAATTAAACTGTCTTCATTAAAATAATTATTAAAATGTCCAAACTAGAACAATTAACATTTTAAATATGCTTCATAACAAAATATAAATAAATGCTTTCACTGGGGCAAAGCCCACAGTTCTTATGGCTTAAATATGTCAAGTGTACAGGATGTGTAGAATAGGCTTTGCTGAGCCGGGAGCCATTCTGGGTAACTGCTAGGCCTGTGTGAAATGGCTAGTATTTGCTTCAGTTTCAGATTCAGCCAATTCGGAGGAGAGTGATTCATATCACTGACCTGAATTGATTTGGCTAAATCTGATTCAGAGATTTGGCCACTGCTGAATTGGGTGAATCTCTGAATTGGCCCTATCCTCTGCCTGCTCTCAATGGCTACCCCTCCCACTCTTCCAGCTCCTGGCTCTTAAAACAAACAAACAAAAAAACAAAACAAAAAAACCCCACACTCACTTGCTCACTGGCTGCTGCCAGGCAGGGGGACAATTCCCCGCTGCCCCATGCCATGTGGGGGACTGTGCCATGAGGCCCCCATTCCCTGCCTGCTGTCCTAGCACCCCCATGGATGTCCTGCCCACCCCAGCTCCCGGCCCTTTAAAAAAAAAAAAAAAAAGCCCCATCTCTCACTGGCTTCAGCTAGGTGGCAGGGTGATTCTCCACTGCCCCGTGCTGTGTGGAGAGCTCTGCCAGAAGCCTCGAGGCTGCTGCAGCAGCTGATGAGTTGGGGCTTTTTTTTGCTTTTTTTTTAAGGGCTGGGAGCGGGGCGGGGGGGGTAGCCATGAAGGGGGTGGAGGGCTGGGACAGTGGGCAGCGTCAGTGGGATTGTGGCAGAGCCCCCCATATGGTGTGGGGCAGTGGGGATTGACCCCTACCAGGCAGCAGCCAGTGATTAGCGGCTTTTTTTTTAAAACAGCTGGGAGCTTGGGCAGGTGGGGCAGCCATGGGGGTGGGGCTTGGAGAGCAGGCAGGTGTCAGGGGGCACTCGGGGTGGGGGATGGGGGAGCAGGCAGGGGACAGGGCCTGGCAGGGGTCCCCCCATGGTCCCTTCCCACCTCCTGCAGCCTCCCCTTCCCTGCCCCCCCACTTACCAGCTTGGAGTCCAGGTCCAGCTCCCTGCTGCAGTGAACAGGGACTGCCCCAATTGCCTAAACTCTCCAAATCTTTTCCAAATCAATTTTGGGAGCTTTGAATAGATTCGGACCTTTTAATTGGTCTCCTGATTTAATTCGGATTTGGAGATTCGGCCACCGAATCAGGCCGAATCTTCTCCAAATCGAATCAGCACCTGAAGCTTCGCACAACCCTAGTAACTGTTACTACGTCTCTTTTCCAAATGTAGTCTACTCCCCTTTTGTGTGTCCTGCCAGCTAAAATAACTACTGGTTCCTGGAGAGAAAAACATTAAGGCTGAATTGTCACCTACTTCCTCCCCATTTTGTGCGTTTTACCCTCTGCTCCTTCCTAATGGGTTACAAATAAATAAATAAAAAAGGAAGAACATTCAGGAAGGTAGAGACCAGAATGTTCTTATGTAATCCATGTAACAGTCAAGCAACATGTAACCCAAGGTGGGGCCAATGAAATGGTCACTGAATAGCTGGCTTCCACAACTGTCAGAGAAAACCATGTTAACTACTCCCAGATATCTAGGCCCTCATTTGGCATTTGGGCAGTGTGTGTGTATTTTCTTTTCATCTGCTGTTCAGTTGGTTTTCCTGTTCTTGATGCTTGGTGCTGGCTTCCTGAGTCGTTTTGCTCCTAACACTTGACTGTTTCCCTAATTCCTGCTTCTGGCCCTCACCTTTAGCTTACCTCCAGGCTCTGAATGGATCCTGGCTGTTACAGGTGTTTCTGTGGCATATTTGAGTGTTATGTCAGGACTGACTGTGTAGGTCTGCTAAGAGGTTAGACAGTGGATTTGTATAGGATGTTTTTGACAGGGATGATCCTGCCTCAGGGAGAGAGTTTGACTAGATGACCTGGGGTGGCCCTTACTAGTCCAACTTATCTATGATCTTGGCTGGTCTTCTGGTCCCAGAACTTCATATGAAAACAGGAGAGCAGTAGGGGCCCCATTTCTGATGAGGCAGGAAATTCAGTGCTATTTATCCATTTTTCCAGTGAATTTTAAATGCATGATAGAACAGAGTAGGGTCTAAGGAATGCCTTGGCTAACGATGAGAGCTTCTTGTTGGAAAACAGGAGATGTAGGATCAAAACCCCTCTTGGTGAGGGGGGGCTAGAACCTGGGTCTCCTCCTGCCTGGGCAAGTGTGTAACCTGGGTGCCTATATATGAGTGTGGAGGCTGTTCCAACACACTGGAACTCCAGACTTAATTAATCGAGTCTGCTGGAGTGTGAGAATTGTCATACTCCAGCAGCCTCCTGTATCTTGTATATCCCCTTTAGTTCAAGTGCTCCCACTGCCATTTTTAAACACAGGAGCGCTGATGCATGAGATGTGGTGGTGTTTTAATTAGAGTGGCTCTTGGAGCCACTCTAATTAAAGAACTGCCTACCCCACCCCCAGAGCACATGTAAAATGTCCCTTGAGACTACTAAGTCAAAACGTGGGAAGACTGCTTCTTCCTCCTTCTGCTTCCATTCAGCAGATACACATGCAGGGTGATTTTCTGTTTTTTCACAGAGGGCAAGAAAATTGCGAACTGTTTAAGTGTCAAAAGCTATAGCTACACAACTATGTAGGTGCCATGTAGGCATACCAAATGTCTTCATATCAAGTGTCTATTGTCTGCCTATTTAAGGGCCAGATATACCAGTGATATCTTAAAGACAAGTTTTGTTCTAAGTTTTTGCATTGTAACCGGGCAAATGTTGGTCTATTGATTTAATTAGCCATTTTTATGAGTATGGAATTCAGAATTCAATTCTGAATTTGAGGGACATTCAGGAGCTTCACAATTTGAAGACATTTTAACTTTAGACAGCTAATATTCTCAGGTGATAGGTAGCCTCAGAGAAGCATCGTGGAAAGGATGTTTGCAATTAAATGGTTGCCACATATTTCTAGCACTTGAACATTTAATACCAGCCTTGTTGAAACTGGGGGCTTAGCAAACTAACAGTAGATTCTTGACTATTACCTGAAGGACCAAATAACAAAACTGTGAGCAGAAACTGTACATGTGAGAATGGAGGCTCTTATGTTATAGTCAAACTGAAAATTAGCTCATAAATAAATACGATGGATGTTCTATTAGATTTCTTCAGTGTTAAGCAAATGCACTTAATGATGTTGAGTAAAAACATTCATATTGTCTTCTGTAGCATTCAAATTTTAATTTTATTTCTAGCCCTTGAATTCAGGGAACTTTCCAAATGACCTCAGCCTAGTACTATGTTCCCAAATTTGCAGCCAACCAACCTGAAACAATAGGCAGATGTGACCTGCCTGAAGCCCAAATTATGACTACAATTTGAGCAGTGGGGTTGTGTCCTTAGGAACCCAGCTATAGATGTGGGGAGAGAGAGTGGTTTTTCACAACAATGAGCCACTATTTAGTGGCTCTGCAAGCAGACCTACATACAGCACAGCTTCTGAATCTTCTGCATTGGAGTCCCATATTGTTTTTCCTCTCTCATGCAATGGCTCCTTCTCCTACAAATACTTATCTGGTCCTATGTAAGGGAGCAGGTGGATTCATCTGAATGTGGTGTCAACTCTAAGGATTGACATGCTGGCCTTATACTGATACTAAAAACAAGTATAGCTGAACTGGTGCTGAAAATGACACGTGTAAAACAAATTGTGTGGACAACTTGTGTTTAGAACTGTTTCAGTTTAACCACGAGTTCTGAAATGGTGCTGGGTATAGTTCACATTAAATGTGGCCATGGTTTTAATGTATTTAACACAAATTCAGTAGCATATTTTTTTGTCAGTATTAGGTAAATTTCCGAGTGTAGACAGGGGTTGGGGGTGGGGGGGGAGGGCGGTGATTTTGTTGGAGTTTTTTTGTTTGTTTGTTTTTAAGAGCACTCCAAACAACAGGCTTTGAAGCATTATTCCTCATGCTGACTCTTAACCCAGAACTTACTGTATATTTTAAGCACTGGGATAAATCATCCAGCTAGCAACTTTTACTGAATGATTTGTCAAGGGCTGTTTTAATAAACTAGGTTATTTATTTTCTGCCTGAAATTCCTTGCTTGGTGGCTAAGGGAAACTTTGTAATAAGCTGTACAGAGCATAATGAGGTTCTTATAATGCTTTGATGTGGAAATGTTTAAGTACAAAAAAGAATATGGGCAATTACTGATAGTGAAATCTTTTCCAGAGTATCCTGGGATGGTTTATATCAACCAAGTTCAGTTTATGCTGGAGAGATTATAAATTCAATTATAACATGCCAAAACTCCTCAAATCGGACAGATAACAGACAAGGGTAGCATCTAAATATTTTGTCTTTATTCTGCTAATACTTTAATACCGGCACTTTTACTTCAGTTATTTTTCATAAACATACATCTGGTACCTACAGTGATGAAAAAATAATTTTTCAGTGTAATAGGTTGGCAAAAAGATTCTGGCTTTCCTATAATTAATACTACAGCTATTCTTCACCATCAGATATGCTGAAACAATGATTCATCTTTGGAATTGAAGGTCTGTGATGAACTGTCGCTACATTTGCGTGTCTTAATTAAGATTGTTATATAAGAATTACTGCCCCCTAGTCGACTGAATTTAATTTCCCATGCCACCTTTACTTCTCATCCTATCTATCTGTCAGGAAGGAAGAGTTTGCTGTATCTTATGCTTTTCTGCTTGCATCTGTACTTGAAGCTTATTAGCACCAACCAGCTCTGAGCAATGGTTTGGACACCAGAGATTCTAAAAGCCTGTAATAGCCATAATAATAGACTTGGTTGAAGGATACTGGTTGCCTTGGTAACCATGCATGTGCCACACAAGATAATATAACTGCTGTACTGAAGAGATCTGTACTGCATATTGATTGGAAGCATTTTTGAGGATTCTTAAAAATGTGTTTTGCAATGCTTATTCTACCTAAGAAATATGAGCAGCACATTAATTGGGCTGCATTCAAAATTAAAATGCCATGACAATTTTTTCAGAACCATTCTTGGGGTGGGGAGAAGAGTAGAAGAAGTGTAAATTTGTACAGTGATATTTAATACCATGCATATTCATAGGCTTACTATGGCTTTTCTTTAATTGAGTTTTTAATAATATGGTTGATATTAAAGCATGTCCTGCAGGTCTCTTTTTGAAGGAATAGTGTGCAAATACAATGCTCATGAAATCTAAGGATTAAGACTACTTGTTAAAATAACATGTATACTGAGTGACCACATTTAGGGGAACAACATGGTCTTATGGGGCATTTAAAGGGTGTTCAGGTCTCGGTATTAGTATAAATTTCACCAGTTCTAAACAGATGTCATGCATGGTTTCCTTCATGGACACA
The DNA here is from genome assembly GCF_000455745.1 of Alligator sinensis. Taxonomy (NCBI): domain Eukaryota; kingdom Metazoa; phylum Chordata; order Crocodylia; family Alligatoridae; genus Alligator; species Alligator sinensis. Next base: position 45,671 of record NW_005842950.1, read on the forward strand.
GACTTGTTTTAGCACCAGACCTTCAGACTGTACTTGTTAACTCCCACAATCAGAATCTGGCCAAGGTTTCCAATGATGAAAAGACACTAAAATTATAAGCCTAGATATCAAGTCACCAGGGAATCAGTGCTACAGGCACACCTTGCCTTTGATCCTGCACCATTGAAGCCATAGGAGCTTTACTATTGTCTTCTGTAAGTGCAGGATCTGATACATATTTAACAAAGCAACTTGTCATGCAAACATTTTCCATGCTACCATCAGTCCCCAGTATTCCCCATCTATCCTCCATTTTTCCACCTAATCTGACAGAAACTCACTTCTCCTTATGAGATTCACAGCTATGCAAAATGAACATAACCATCAGTCACAATAGGGTTTTGTGCTACCTAGGACAACCAGGCAGATAATGTGATGCTGGACAAAGAGGGGTTCAGCCAAGACATTAAATCAATCAATACATCTTATAGAATCTAACTTGAAATTTAAGTAGAATTCCAAGAGGGAGATGGTAAACATGCACTTGCTTGCTGTGGCAGAGCACCTTTGGTGTCTGCCACTTTAAGAGCATGCAGAGGCAACCGGCAGGTGCAGCCCCAGCTCTGATGAGTGTCCATTTTAACATTCTAGCCAGCAGGGCTGGAGGCAGCAGTCTGTCGCCTGGCACCAAGGAAACAACATCTCCTGGTGGAGTTGCTGCTCCGGTAACAGTAGGAGGAAAGGGCAGGAGCTTAGGGGGATGGCTAGGAGGCTCCTGGTCCTGGGCATGACCTAAAACTGCACCCTGCCAGGGAAGGGTGGCCTGGTGGGGCTCCTAGTGGCATGGGATCCCCCAGGAAATGGCAGGCCAGTTACATCCCGGGTGAAATGTGAGGAGAGGCTCCTTAGCCCCAAACCCAACTTCAGGTGTGTTATTTATCATCAGTGGCAGGAGAGGGCCAGGCACACCCTGTTGTGGTATCTGAGCCCATGTAGGGTGCAAGACCCTGAACAGTGGAGAATGGCGCCAGGCACAGCTGCAGCCACCTGAGCCTGTGTGGGGTATAGGACCCTGGAGGGTGAGTGGCATCTGAGCCTGTAGGGGTGTTTGACCCCAGACCCAAGCTTAGGGTGCAGAGTATGTGCCTCATTGGAGGCAGGGGTGTGGAGTGGGGTGCAGAGGGGCACGTAATGGCCTGTACCAGAGTGGTAGTTGGGGGGCCCTAGAGAGAGGGGTAGGAGTGAGGCCCTGAAAACATGGGGCCTGAGATGAGGCCCTGTGAGGAAGGGGTGTGAAGTGGGCCCTGGTGAGCAAGGGGCTTGAGGGTGGGTCCTGCTAACATGGGGGCTGAGTTAAGTCCAGGTAAGTCTTCAGGTGCCTGAGGCCACATGTGGGCCAGAGGACAATTTGGGTGGGGCACCTGAGGAAGAGCCACAAATAAACAACGGGGTGAGTCAGGAGCCCCTGACTGAGAGCAGCTGGGTGAGTGACCCGGCGAGAGACCAGAGGCACGCTGTCCTGTGCTCGCTCAGATGAGGGCTGTGGGAGAAGCTCAAGAGGCTGCACATTTGCTGGCCGGGGGGTGCAGGGAAACAAGCCCAAGGACCCTCCAGGTGAGGGCATGATGGGCAATAAAAGAGAGATCATGTAAGCGGTGGTGGAGTGAGAGAGGCCTCAGTGAGAGGGAGGCAGTATGAGTGTGGCCCATATAGGGCAGAACTTGAGAGGCCTAACACTGTGCTGGCCAGAGCAGAGCACAGCTGTTAGGAACATCTGCGAGGCTTGGGATGCATACAGGGATGGTTGGAGCTGCATACATAGGCCCAGGAGAACAGGTCATGCAAAGGGAAGCCTCCTGCTTAATTAAGACCCCAATTATTTAGCAACAAAATGAGGCAGGAGGCATGCCCAGAGGCAGGTGCGAGACTAGCACTATAGCTGGTTGGGATGTTCCCACCTCGCCACTCTTGTCTTTACCACAAATGAACCTATTTAAAACAGGTGCAAGCTTGTTTTTATATACTGAAAAAAATCCCTTCCAGAAATTGCACACTTTCCAAGTTTTAGGTATCCAAAATGTTAAAATAGAGTTTGTTTTTATTTATAACAACTGCTTTACATAGGGCTTCTGTTTTGTTTTGAAAATACATAATATGTCTGGTATTCCATCTGTTTGAGATGCCTTTAACAAACATTTCCAAATCTATCTTTTCATAATGTCATTCTCACCTTAACAAAGATTTGCAGAGTTGTGTGACTCAGTTAATCATTCCAAGCAATTTACAATTCAGTGCTCAAACTCTTGGCAAATTCATTTCTTCCTTAGGCAGTTATCCCTATTCTTAAATTATTCTATTGCAAACCAGGAAAGTACCAAATTAATTTTACTGTTAACTCATAAAACTCAAAGAACGTAGATGTGCTGCTCTAGATTTTTAAAAATGTTTTACAAAAAAAGTCACCAAGTGATTTTTTTTTAAATGTCCATCTCTCCCCCCACCCACCCCAAACTTTAAAAATAACTGCTTACTTAGCTCTAGCTCTTATCAGTCTGTTGGATTTGGGACTCTAATATTTTCATGCATTTAGAATCTGTTCTCACTTGATCTTAAATATCTGGTCAGTTCCTATTTTTTGCTTAAATCTGGCTGAAAAGACCATAAACTAAGACTGTTAACCTGGTTTTGAGTCTAACAAAAGATCTGAAAATGTTCTCACAAAGGGGTCATAAGAGAAACTTGGAGGCAAGATATATCCTGACAGCATCCTGTCTCCCCAGCTCCCATTTTGGAAACAAAAAGCATAGAATTATGTGATTTTTGGGAGGGGGTGGCTCCAAGCTTGGGTGCCTGGTACAGATGTACCTCCATTTCCACCACCCCCTGCCACACACAGTTGCACTGTACTGTCTTTAAAAATTTTACAAGGGTCTGAAGCTTATGGAGCCTACTATATTTAAAGAAAAGTGTGGGCTTCATAATGTTCATTACCATGGGGTTTGAAGGTCATTATGTATACGTGATTACATATCCTACTAATAGATCTAATCCTCCTTGTCTTTTGTTAAGCAGAACTTAATATTGAATTTTGAAATGGTGATGTTGACTACAGATCTGTCTAAATTAAAATTTGAGGTTCAAATGCATTCAGAATTGTATGTGTATTTGGCCATTTGAATCAATTTCTTATTGTAAATATCACTTATTAGCAGTTTTATAAAGCATGACTGTGAGAAACACCCACTGGGTAATACTATATGAGACACTTACTGTGCATTAGCCTAATAACACTGCAGAGTAGCGTGGCAGTTAAAACCTATGTCAGTAGCCTACTGTGCAGTGTTATTAGGTTAATGTGCAAAAAAGTCATGAAAAAAACCATGCACTGGTGCTACTGCGCAGTAAATCTAGTTACTTCACATTTAGTTAGTACTTCATTAAGCAAGTACTAAACTAAATGATCAGTATCTAAGGCACATTAATGAAGGTGTAGACATGCCCAGTAGGGCTGTGCAAAACTTTGGTTGCTGATTTGATTTGGCCCAATTCGGTGGCCAGATTCCCCAAATCCGAATTGAATCAGGAGACCCTTTAATCCCACCCAATGGAAGGGAGGGGCCATCACCAGGGAGGACCATACCTCCATTGCTCAGGATTGTAGGGGGACTTTTAGGAAGGCCAAGGCAGAGATGGAACTGAGACTAGCGACCCAGATCAAGGATAACAAGAAATCCTTCTTTAAATGTACAGGGGGGAAAAAGTAGATTCCGGGTAATGTGGGGAGTAGTATATAGGGTACACATCTTGTCAAACTGACAAGCCCTGCCCACTGACAGATGCCCTGCCCCTGGCCCTGCCCCTGGCCCCATCCTAGCTCCACCCCAACCCCCCCTAGACACGCCCCCTGCCCGCCATCTTGGCTGGCATCTTTGGCCGCCATCTTACGGTCGGAAGTCCTCCCCCTAACCCCTGACCTTTGCCACCAGAAACTTCACCCCTGAACCCTCCTGGCAGCTGTGTTGGTGGCCATCTTGGCCACCATGTTGCATCCCAGAACACCCTGCTCCCATCACATGGCCTGTGACCTCACCAGGCCCAGCTGCCTGGGACCCATGTTGGTGGCCATCTTGACCGCCATGTTCCATCCCAGAACACCCTTTTCCCATCACATGGCCTATGACATCAGAAGAGTCACTCCTTAACCGGGAAACTCCTCCACCCCATAATGCCGCTGAGCCAATAGGGGGGCAAGTATAGGGGTGGGGGGTGGGACCTAGGCTGGCAGTCCCTGGCCTGTCTCTTGTCTAAATCCTGTTGGGAAAACCCTCCAAACTAGGCCGCATGTTTTCTGAGACCACGCTAATACAGACAGAAACAAATATGGATTCTTACACTTTGGAAGCCTCAGGCACTGTTCAGACCTCTCTCAACAGCACTATGGGTGAGATCTCAGTGATTGAGACAGATTCCCGGACTCCCAAAACAGATCCGGGGACCGTGGCATACCCTCAACAGACCGCATCAGAGCCACAGGCAGAGAGCCTGGGAGTGGCAGACAACCTCAACCCCAAAGACTCTGCTGAGGTAACTAGCCTAGAATTATTTTGGAGGGGGGGCGGCTTTCTACAGTAATGGGGGGGGCCTGTGTTAACTCTTTTGTCTCTTCACAGGGAGCAAGTATGAATTCTTACACCACACCAGTAAGACACTTTGTTCCTGCTTTACCACAAAGACCAGATAAATGTCTGCCAAGAAAATGCTACTGTAGCGACAGTTCTGAAGAGGGGGAGATTAAGGAGAGTAGCCGCCTAAGCCAAGAGTTTCCTGAGATGTTTGGTGGCCAAGGGCCCAGAGTAGATGCTGATGATTCTGGAGAAGAGGGGTGTCTCATTTTGGATGCTGAGGGAGAAGAAGATGTCTCTGGGGGGGCAGAGCCACTGGTGAGTGTTTTGAACTTGGAGAGGAGCTGGTGTGTGTGTGTGTGTGTGTGTGTAAATCTTATGTGGATAAAACCCACAAATGTAAGGAGAGGCAATGCAAACAGTGCTACGGGCAGATCAAGGATGTAGACAAGCACCAGTGCTTTATGCCCCAGATTACTAAACCTGAAATAGGGGAGGGTTACATTTTTTATGATTTTGAATGCATGCAGGAGACTGGGATTCACATACCAAATTACATTTTTGCAATGGTGTTAGCTCTAGAAAACCCTTGGGAGGGTAGGACCCAAGAGACAGAGCAGACTTGGGAATTTAAGGGCGAAGATTGCCTCTCAGACTTTATTAAGGTCTTTAT
>NW_005842950.1:51049-53884 GCF_000455745.1 Alligator sinensis
GAGGTAAACTCATGTGCATAGAAGTCACCAGCCTGGATATCTGTTTCATAGATTCTTTAAACTTTTTGCCTATGAAACTTAGCAAACTCCCCCAGGCCATGGGTTTTGAAGAATGCAAAGGTCATTTCCCACATTTTTTTAACACATGGGAAAATCAGAATTGTGTGGGCCCTCTCCCTGAAGCAGAGTACTATGGGGTTAAAAGCATGATGCCTGGTGAGAGAGAGCAATTTTTAGATTGGTACCAGGACAACTGTGATAAGACCTTTGATATACAAAAAGAGCTGGCCTACTATTGTCAGGGGGATGTAAAAATTTTGAAGGAGGCCTGTCGCCTCTATAGGAACGAGATCATGAAAATGACTTGGCAGGTAGAGATGGTGAAAAAGGAGGGTAAACTAAAACATGTAAATCTCTGCATAGACCTTTTCCAGTATATCATGCTGGCTTCTGTGTGCATGGCCATGTACAGATTTATGTTTTTGAAAGACCAGACCATTGCACTACTTCCCCCAGACGACTATCACAGACAGACAAAGATACTTTCAACCCCCGCTATCCAGTGGCTCATGTATCTCTCTGAAAAAGAAAATATTCAAATTCAGCACGCCTTACAGGGTGGGGAATTTCAGGTGGGGGGTTATGTTTTAGATGGCTATGCCATCATTGATGGAAAACCCACAGCCTTTGAATTTAATGGTTGTTTTTTCCATGGCTGTGTCACCTGCTACAATGAAAATGAGTGGAACCCTTTGACAGGGACAACTTATGGGTTTCTGAATTATCAGATGCAGTACAAGGCTGATTACCTTAAGAGAGTGGGGTTTACCGTCAGGACCATTTGGGAGCATGAGTGGAGGATTTTGTTACAATCAGATGAGGAGCTCTCTGATTTCTTAAGCAGAGCCCAGTTGCCTTCTCCTTTGACACCTAAGGATGCTCTCTTTGCGGGGAGGACTAATGCCGTCTGGTTATATTACAAAGCTAACCTGGGTGAGCAAATTCACTATTATGATTTTACCAGTCTCTACCCCTTCATCAACAAAACAAAGGAATACCCTATAGGGCACCACAAAATCATTCACAACAATTTTGGACCCCTGTCGAGGTATTTTGGGTTGGCCAAGGTGAAATTGTACCCGCCACATGGGCTCTTTTTCCCGGTGTTACCTGTGAGGGTGAATGGGAAACTCCTGTTCCCACTGTGCCGCACCTGCGCAGAAACAAACCAGCCAAAATGTAGTCACACGGACGAGGAAAGGGCCCTCCTGGGCACTTGGTGAACACCTGAATTGAACAAAGGTATCACAAAGGGGTATAAAGTAGCTAAAATCTATGAGGGCTGGCAATTTCCAGAGATAAGTAACACACTTTTTGAAAAATACATAGCCCTCCACCTCTGACAGAAACATGAAGCCTCGGGGTATCCCACCTGGTGTACTGACAAAGAAAAGCAATAACAATACGTGGCCAATTTCTTGCAAAAAGAAGGTGTGTCTTTGCGACCTGAGCGTATTAAACCAAACCCTGCAAAATGGCAAATTGCAAAATTATTTCTAAATTCTTTGTGGGGTAAATTCAGCCAGAGAACAAATCTCCCAAGCACCAGTATTGTGAGAGACCCCAAAGATCTGTTTGGCTATCTCTTCTCCCCTGCCTATGACATTTCCTCCTGTGACTTTATCGATGATGAGACGGCCTGCGTGTCTTGGAAGCACGCCAAAAAGCATTACACATTGTCAGGCAACACTAACATCTTCATAGCATGCTTCACTACAGCATATGCACATTTAGAGTTGTACGAGTTGTTAGACAGCCTGCAAGACCAGTGTCTATACCACGATACTGCCTCTGTGATTTTCGTGAGCCATGAGAGAGACCAGAACCCCCCGCTTGGCAATTATTTAGGCGACCTCACAAGCGAGATCCTGCCAGATGAGCATATCGCAGAGTTTGTGTCAGCAGGCCCCAAAACCTATGGGTATAAGCTGTCGGGAGGAAAGGTCTCTTTAAAAGTCATGGGGATTACCCTGAACATGGCCAACTGTGAAAAAGTCAATTTTGAGAGCTTGAAAGACCTGGTTCTTGACTACGGGGCAAACCCTACCAGGGACATCCCTAAGACCATTGCAGTAAAACTGAACCCGATTGTCAGGAATAAACAACACTGGATGATCAAAACCAAGACTATTAAGAAAGCACAGAAAGTTGTTTATGATAAAAGGGTCCCCGCAGAAAACTTCAAGTCCCACCCCCACAGTTTTTGAATATGGATATGCGTTAGAAGCATCCCTTTTCTGTGATTCTTGCAGGGCCTAGCAACTGTGGCAAAAGTTTCTTTATAAAAAACCTGTTAGATAATGCTGATAGTTTGTTGTCTCCTATGCCTGAGAATATCATGTGGTGTTATAGCTGTTGGCAACCTTTGTATAAAGAATTACTTCGTAAATACCCTTTTATCAAATTTGTGGAGGGGGTGCCGCTGAGTCTTAATGACGACTGCTTGTTTCCCCAGAATAAAGTAAATATGGTTGTGGTGGATGACTTGATGGACTCTGCTTGTGAGAGAGGTGAAATTGAGAAAGCCTTTACCAAGTATGTACATCACAGGAACCTAACATCATGTATATAGTTCAGAATGTTTTCTGCCAAGGGAAAAGGAGCTGCACCATCACCCTCAACACAAAATACATAGTTTTGTTTAAAAACCCCAGGGATAAGCTGCAGGTGGTATCTCTGGCAAGACAGATGTACCCGGGCAAGACCCAGTTCTTTCTAGAAGCTTTTGAGGATGCCACTAAAAAACCTTATGGGTATCTGGTGATAGACTTAAAC
>NW_005842950.1:54856-55457 GCF_000455745.1 Alligator sinensis
GTGATCTGGATAAAGGGAAATTAACCCTGTTTATGCCAGAACAGAAGCCCTTAGAAATGGCAAAACCCCTGGATACACCAACAAATCCTGACCCCACTGTTCAGGAAGTGTTGGATAAAGTGCCTATCCGATACAGGACAAATGCTAAAGTGTTGCTCAGCAAACTGAGTGAGCACAAACATATTTCTTCTTGGGATGATCAAGTGGGGTTTGTATACAAAGGAATGCTCATCAGGGGTTCTAACATGTTTGACTTAGTCCGGGGGGCCCTCCAGACTCACGTCGGTTCTAGTGAACAGCTGCATAAAGGCTGGGACATCTTTATGAAAGCCCTGGCAGAGCTGAACGTACCATCTTCTCTTATGGGCAATACCGCAAATCGGGCTCATTTGGAACACCTGAAAACCTCTGCTGCAAGCCAAGAACCACCATCACCAAAGAAGCAAAAGGTTGTCTCTAAAAGCAAGTGGATTAGCATGTAAAGTTGTACACTGGCAATAAACTATTCTACACTGCTTCCAAATTTTGTCTACAATGTGTTTTTTAATGTGATATGTTGTAAAAGAAAAGTACATACACATTGTTTTCTTTTTTTAAAAAA
>NW_005842950.1:55518-78572 GCF_000455745.1 Alligator sinensis
TTTTTTTTTTTTTTTTTTTTTTAAACCCACTAGAGGGCGGGGTTCTTTATTTAAATAACATTTTTGTGGAAGTCACCGCAAGAGACACATGTCTGGCCATGTTGAAACAGGTTTTGGGCAGGTCCAGACACGTGGAAAGACTTGTATTTACTATTTACAAACTGCATCACCATGCGGTCATTTTGTACTAAATCATCAGAATACAACTTTAAAATGTGCTCAAATGACAACCCCTTGTTCCAGTGGTGCAGGAAAAACACACAGTGGTATCCATAGGCAAAAGAGATGGGGTCTTGTAATTGTTTCATCTGAAAAGCATTGCTGGTAGCATTTTTATTTAAAAAGAACATAATACTTTGAGGAAACAGAGTGCTGCTTGTGGGGTGACCGTATGAATCAAAAAACTCTCTGTGGTTCCTATCCGCCAGGTAAGCAGCCAGCCAGTGTTCTTAGGTTGGTTATGCGGGTGCGTATTGACCACCAGGCTCAGGGGTCTGAGACAGCCGAGCCTTCGGGAGCCAGTCACAGGGGAACACATCTAAAAAAGTCTTTTTGGTGTAAGGGTCTGCAGATAAAACTCTGGAGAGCTGTTCACTGTCCATCTTCACATGTAGTCAAACAGCACATTTCTCCTCTGGTTTATCTCTATAACATTGTCAAAGACCCCATACATGATCATGTTGACAGTGATGGGCAAAGCCCCTGCAAAGCGTATTTCTGCTCTCAGGTTTCCGGTTTTAGTCAAGGAATAATGGTCAGCACATTCCTGGTCAGGAGACAGGTCAAAGGCAAACAAGGTGTACTCCCGGGCAAACTCCTCACGGTTGATCAATAGGGAACAGTCTTTCATATGCTTACCAGCAGTCTGTACCAGCTGCATATGTTCTCTCACACAGTTACCATTCTCAAAATCAGGTTGTAGCGGTTTTGCAGGGATTTGTTCTCCATCAACATACAGGGCAACAAAATTAATATTGTAATGTTTAAAGTTGAAGGGGTTCTTAGAATAGTTCCCGCTAAAGGCGTCGTTATCCACAAACCCGATAACAACGAGCTTGGGCAACTGTCCCAGAAACAGATTCTCCTGATTAGTGATCAGACTGCCAGCAGGGATGCTAAACACTTTCAGACCTGCGCGGTCTATGGGGTATTTAGCATTGGCTGTAAGCAAGGCCTCTGCGCAACCCAATTGGACACCCGGAGCCACCTTCACTTTCTTCGTGAGCCACCTCACTTTCAAAAGTGAGGCATACGTGATTTGTAGTTTACACTGTCCAACCGCCGGGGCGCCCATCAAACAGAAGGCATCTTTACTGCGAGTCAGTTTAATTTTCACATCCATGCCATTCAACAAAAGTTTTTCTTGAAAAAACAAATCACTGTGGAGGTGACCTAGCAGCTCTACCTTTCTGCTCCAAGCAGTCAGGCTTTCCCGTTTTCCTAAACCCGTGGTTATCACCATCCAGGGCGACTGCTTCATGTTATCCGGGGGTGTCTTTGTAAAACAGACCAGCTGATAACAGAGTGGCGAGTGTGTCATCGCTGTAGTTGAGAACTGATTCAATGAAGGCTCTGTAACGGTAACAGTTGTTGCTCTGGCTTATGAGATGATCTCCCAGAGTGACATCCAGCTGACTGAAAATAGAGGCTAAGGGGTAATTCACTAGCCCTGCTGCAGCCCCATCATCAAGATCAGTTCCATCACTGTCCCAGGGGAGCTGGAGCTACAGGAGGACCCCAGGCTAAAAACAAAAGAAAGCCCCACTTACCTCCTGCAGGGGCCGAAAGGTGTGGGGAAATGCGCGCGGCAAAACCACCCGTGCGGTTCGTCAGCCACACCTATATCCAGTTGGGGCAAGGTGATGTCAGCGGGAGACGCCACCTGGCGGAGATAAAAGGCTGCCCCAAGGGCGCAGGAGGGAAGGGGGGAGATGGAGGCTCCGCAGGGACGCCCAAGACCCGAGGGGTGCAACTGCAGCACCCATCTGGCTGAGAAGGTGGGGGCGGAGCCAGCAGCAAAAGGCAAGCCAGCAGCAGAGCCGGTGAAGGCTCGAGCAGGCAAGCTGGCAGCAGAGCCGGCGAAGGCTCGAGCAGGCAAGCCATCAGCTAGCTGGTGAAGGCTCAAGCAGGTAAGCAGGCAAGCCGGCAGCAGAGCCGGTGAAGACCCCAGCAGGCTAGTTGGCGGCAGAGCTGGTAAAGACCCCAACAGGCAAGTTGGTAGCAGAGCCAGTGAAGACCTCAGCAGGGAAACTGACAGCAGAGCTGGCGAAGACGCCAGCAGAGGTGCCATCAGCAGAGCCGGCAAAGGCACCAGCAGAGAGGTTGTCTGGGAAGTCGACTGGCTAGCCAGCTGGCCACCTGATATGGAAGGTAGCTGAAAAGCTGCTGTAGGAAGGAGCGCCAAGGGTGGAGATCCAGCCGTTAGGTTAAGGGGAACTCCAGGGCTGCTGGGTCCCACTTTGCGCTAGTAATCATGGTGGTAGGAAGTGCACTGCTATCACGGTGTGAGTAAGATAGGGAACCGGGCTCAGGGATAGACGAGGCAAGGGCAGAGGGCCTCGGTGCCTGTACATTTTTGGGGGGCTAAGACCCTGGGCCGCTGGCTGCTCATGGCCGTATAGCCAGGAGAGATCAGGGTAGAGCCTGAGGAGAACCAGGGGCACTTGAGGGCCAGGAGATCCACGAACAAAGGTGGCGAATGGCCGGGGTGTAGGGCAGGTTGGAGCCCCATGAGTGCCCGCCACGCGGCGTGGCAGCCCCGAAGGCTACCCGAAGGGAGAACCCCTCCACTGAAATTACAATCAAAGTCATGGCAGGCGAGATAAGGGAAACCCCGAACATCAGCCGGGGTAGACTTTGGTGTCCCGCCCCTGGCCTTGGTCATAGAAGATCACTAGTCTAGGCCAGGGCTCTCTTGCAGTTTCTATTAAGCTCTCTTGGGCCCTGGCCCAAGAGAGCCTAATAGAAGGGAGGCGGGTACAATCACCTTTTACAATTTTGCAACAAAGGTACAGCAACGTGTTGTTCAAATGTATATAATCTTCACCATTCCCAGCAATGAAAAAGTCAAGGGGGGCAGACTCTGTAATAGCTGAGAGTGGGGGGGGGGGGGCTCAATGTACAGACTTTTCTCAATCAATGTACAGACTTTTCTCAATGCTAGTCTGTGTGGGGGCTATTTGAAACAAATCCAGCTCAGATTTGGTACGCTCTTCGTTTCTGACATGAACAAAAGCCATGGCGGTTAAAATATATTTCTTTTTCTTCCAGGAGAACGCCCTTTCTTCCTCCCAGACAGCTGCTTCTTGGTCTTTCCTTTCTGTCTGACCTGGCGCCTTAGCTTCTTTCTTTTAAGGGGTTGGGGCGGGCCTGTACACAGGGGATGTGGTGCAGCTCTCTTTCTTTTAAGGCTCCTTTTTTTAATATACACAAGACCAGACCCACCCTGATTTGTTGACTGGCCCACCTTATCCAGAACAGCTTGGGAGACATGGCCAATCACATCTTGGGCTATGTTTTGAGCGGCCTTCTTAACATGGGGTTTAATAATCTCCAGGCCCCTTTTCAAAAGAGGGATGGCTTTTCTAAACAGACTGCAGAATATGCCCCCCACACCAGCCCCATACATCATGGGCATCCCCTGATAACCAGGGAGACCATACCCAGCTTGAGTTTTGTAATAATTTCTGTACAAGGCTGGATCCCCATAATTTTTTACTACCACCATTGTGCTTTTTCTTATTTTAAAACACCAAAGTCCTTTCGGGACGCAGGTGGAGCTTAACGATCACCTTACCAAAACAAAATGAACCGTGTCTATTCTGATCCGTCTTTATTTCAATGCTGATTGTGTCCATGTGGTGCTGACTCATGGGGACATAATTTGGCTTGTCCTATGTGATAGTGACAAACTCGTTGTTTTTTCCATGGGTAGGTACGCAGCGTAGCAAGGGAACCGAAAAGTCCCCAACAAGCTGGTGTTCAACAATGTCCGTGTAGAGGTACAATGAATTGAATCCTTTGGTAATATCAGCTGTAAAGGGTCTTTTTTTTTAACAGTGGACCCAGATAGTAACCCCAAAATATAGGCTAGTTCACCACCAGTACAAAAAGCATAAGAGTTATCGCTGGCTTTCAGTCTAATTTTTCTGCTCGCTTGATCATAGAAGATAATTAATTCAGGCGGGGTAGGGTGACTGGCAATGATATCATTCATAAGATCCAACAATTCTGTAATGGCTGAATAATATTCCTGGCACAGGACATACCCCCATTTTTTAACTTCAGAAAAGATTTCAAAAGGGGTCTCTTCATTGATGTTGTTTCAGCTGTGTGGGTATTGTATTTCTGCTAACCCTACCTCCCATTTCCCCAAAAGATCCAGAGGTTTAAGCAGCTGTATGGTAAAGTTTGAGCTGGTATTCTGCGGCAAAACCTTGGCGCAGGTGTTACTGGGTAAACTGATGTAAAAACCACTGTCACTCATCTTGCTGTTGCAGCAGCAGTAATGGCTTGTCTTTTATTCTAAATGTTACAGGTTTGGGAGGCTTCTACCCAGCTATTAAATTTAGCTGGCCACCCTAACCATTTCACAAGTAACTGTTTCTTTCTTCCCTTTCCTTTCTCTGCTAGGACTTTTTCAATCCTGTAAACTTTACAATCCTGTAAACTTCAATCCTGTTTTGGTTTCACTTTCTGTAATTCTTCAGGATAAAAAGAACCCACGATTGGCTTGTCTTTCTAATCTTTTAGGCGGTAGAGGGGGGTCTGCACTCACTTAATGACTTCATCTACTATGAAAATTTCATCGGTGAATGTTTGTTCATAACCTTTTTCAAATCTCCCTTTGGTTCTAGGCGTACTCATATGGTCTCCTTTTCTGAACAGGGGTGTTGCTGTTTTTGTTTTAAAGTAGTCGCTGTACACTGTTTTCCACACACTGGGAGAGTTTGAGTAGTTCACATCAACAGCCCTGGCCCAGATAGTTCTGTGAAAGCTGTGATTATAGCTCTTTAGAAACTCTGGTAAAACATCAATGTAGTGAAAGGTGTTGTGGGCTCTAAAATACCTCCACATGTTTGATTTTAACATTCTATTAAACCTTTCTACAACTGCTGCTTTCACTTCATTATTTGTAACAAAATGGTGGACATTATACTCTTTTAGCCGTTTGCTTAAAGGCTTATTTAAAAATTCTTTGCCCCAGTCAGTCTGTAGTTTTTCAGGCATGCGACCCATTGACAAAATGCTTTTAAAGGCTTTGAATATTTCACCTGCCAATTTGGCTTTTAGACTCAAGGCCCAGGCATGCTTGGATAATATTTCTATCACTGTTAAGATATACTTAAAACCACTGTTGTGTTTGGAGAACTGTTGCATATCCACCAGATCTGCCTGCCATTGTGCATCCACATCTGAAACAACAGTCTTGTTTCTTTTAAAATGTCTTCTTGCTGGTTTGTCTAGGGTGTAAGCATCCTGATCTGAAAGCCAGGCAGTTACCTGGCTTCTATTCAGATTCTTATTCTGACTTTTGGCTGCTTCAAAAAGTGAGTTCACCCACCCCACCAAAACTACCCGCTGCCCCAGGAGTGTAATAAATTTCCTTTAACAAAGACACCTCCATAGACATGACTGGTAACTGTGGTACTCAACTCACCAACACACTTATGGAGGTTTTAAAGGCCAGACGACAAGTTTAAATAGTGGCAAAACAAGATTTATTAGTGAAAAGCAGCACATACAGGGTTATTCAGCCATGTCTTGAACTATTCTTTTAGATGCACAGAAAACCCTTCTCTGAACAGGTGGGATGCTCTGTAACCTGCACAGGTTCATACGCCTGCTCCACAGGACTCTGGGGACTCAGACACGAAAGAGTTAACACAGCCCCCACCCCCATTACCATAGAAAGCCGCCCCCCTCCAAAATAATTCTAGGCTAGTTAACTCAGCAGAGTCTTTGGGGTTGAGGTTGTTTGCCATTCCCAGGCTCTCTGCCTGTGGCTCTGATGTGGTCTGTTGGGGGTATGCCACGGTCCCCAGATCTGTTTTGGGAGTCCGGGAATCTGTTTCAATCATTGAGATCTCACCCATAGTGCTATTGAAAGAGGTCTGAACAGTGCCTGAGGCTTCCAAAGTGTAAGAATCCATATTTGTTTCTGCCTGTATTAGCGTGGTCTCAGAAAACACACAGCCTGGTTTGGAGGGTTTTCCCAACAGGATTTAGACAAGAGACAGGCCAGGGACTGCCAGCTTAGGTCCCACCCCCCACCCCTATACTTGCCCCCCTATTGGCTCAGCGGCGTTATGGGGTGGAAGAGTTTCCCGGTTAAGGAGTGACCGTTCTGATGTCACAGGCCATGTGATGGGAAAAGAGTGTTCTGGGATGGAATATGGCAGCCAAGATGGGTGCCAGGAGGCTGGGCCTGATAAGGCCCAGGCCATGTAATGGGAGCAGGGTGTTCTGGGATGCAGCATGGTGGCCAAGATGGCCACCAACATGGCTGCCAGGGGGGTTGGGCTTGGTGAGGTCACAGGCCATGTAATGGGAACAGGGTGTTCTGGGATGCAACATGGTGGCCAAGATGGCCACCAATATGGCTGCCAGGGGGGTTGGGTCTGGTGAGGTCACAGGCCATGTGATGGGAACAGGGTGTTCTGGGATCCAACATGGTGGCCAAGGTGGCCACCAACATGGCTGCCAAGGGTGGGGCCAGGGGTGGAGCCAAGGGCAGGGCACCTGTCAGTGGGTGGGGCTTGTCAGTTTGACAAGATGTGTACCCTGTATACTACTGTGGGGCCTCTGCAGGACACGTTTGAAAATCTGGTGGTCTCACCAGGCAACAAAGCTAGGCTATTTAACAATTTCTTTGCCTCCATTTTTCTGAGCAGGGACCAGGTCATCTCCCCCACTGGGATCCCCGATGGTCCCAGGGGAGGCGCAGCCAGGCCCAGGTTCAGTGAAGACCTAGTCAGGGAACTTCTTGAGGGACTGGACGTGTTCAAATCAGCAGGTCCTGATGATCTCCACCCCAGAGTGCTGAGGGAATTGGCAGACGTCATTGCGGGACCCCTGGCACAGCTTTACGAGCACTCATGGTGCTCTGGCGAGGTGCCAGAGGACTGGAAAAGGGCCAATGTGGTCCCCATTTTCAAAAAAGTGGGGAAGGAGGACCCATGAAATTATAGGCCTGTTAGTCTTACCTCAGTCTTGAGGAAGCTCTTTGAGAAAATTATCCACGTGCACATCTGTGAGGGGCAAGCAGGGGAGTGTATGCTTAGGGGCAACCAACATGGGTTCATTAGAGGCAGGTCCTGTCAGACCAAACCTGGTGGCCTTCTATGACGAGGTTACAAAATTCTTGGATGCAGTTGTCGTGGTGGACATATTCTTTCTGGACGTTAGAAAGGCCTTCAACACTGTCTCTCACCTCATTCTCGTTAAAAAATTAGTAGATTGTGGTGTCGATGCCTACACAGTCAAATGGGTCACCAAT
The DNA here is from genome assembly GCF_000455745.1 of Alligator sinensis. NCBI lineage: Eukaryota > Metazoa > Chordata > Crocodylia > Alligatoridae > Alligator > Alligator sinensis. Next base: position 63,017 of record NW_005842950.1, read on the forward strand.
TGGCTGGAGGGCCGCACCCAGAGAGTGGTGGTGGATGGGTCGGTTTCGACCTGCAGGGATGTGGGCAGTGGGGTCCCCCAAGGCTCGATCCTTGGGCCTTCACTGTTCAACATCTTCATCAGCAACTTGGACAAGGGAGTGAAAAGCATCTGGTTTAAATTCGTGGATGACACTAAGATGTGGGGAGAAGTGGGCATGCTAGAAGGGAGGGACAGGCTGCAGTTGGATCTGGACAGGTTACAGGGATGGGCGGATGAGAATAAGATGGGATTCAATACTGACAAGTGCAGGGTACTGCACCTAGGGAGAAAGAACCAGCAGCATACCTACAGGCTGGGGAACTCCCCTCTCATCAGCACAGAGGCAGAAAAGGATCTTTGAGTCATTATAGACTCCAAGATGAACATGAGCCGCCAATGTGGGGATGCAGTCAGGAAGGCTAATCGCACCTTGTCATGCATCCGCAGATGCATCATAAGCAGGTCCAAGGAGGTGATCCTCCCCCTCTATGTGACATTGGTCAGGCCACATTTGGAGTACCGCATCCAGTTCTGGGCACCGCACTTCAGGAGGGATGTGGACAACATTGAGAGGGTCCAGAGGAGAGCCACTGGCCTGATCACGGGTCAGCAGGGCAGGCCCTATGAGGAGAGGCTATGAGACCTGAACCTGTTCAGCCTCCACAAGAGAAGGCTGAGAGGGGATCTGGTGGCTATCTATAAACTGGCTAAGGGAGACCAGCAGGCAATGGGAGAGTCCCTATTCCCCCGAGCACTACTGGGAGTAACAAGGAATAATGGCCATAAGTTGACTGAGAGTAGATTCAGACTAGACATCAGAAGGCACTACTTCACAGTCAGGGCGGGTAGGATCTGGAACCAACTTCCAAGGTAAGTGGTGCTCACTCCTACCCTGGGGGTCTTCAAAAGGAGGCTAGATAGACACCTTGCTGGGATCGTTTGACCCTAGCATTCTTTCCTGCCATGGCAGGGGGTCGGACTTGATGATCTGCTCATGTCCCTTCCGACCCTACCAACTCTGAAACTCTGAAACTCTGAATCGAATCGGAACCCTTCAAATCGATTCGGAGAGATTCGGTGGCACAGACACGACTTTAAATGTTTTTTCTACATACCTCAAGATAGCAGGTGGCTCATGAATACTAAGATGCTCGGGCAGATGGCATGTCCCACGGGAGCACAGGGGCGTCCCCAGTGCACTCAGCAGCAGACACAGAAGTGGACCAGAAGCACTTCCAATCCAGTTCCAGGTCCTCCACAGAGCACGCAGGGGACCCCCCACCCCAGCTCGGCGACTGGTGCCTCCTGAGTCTGGGAGGGCACTGGGGGTTCCCCTGCAGCCAATCACCAAGCCAGGGGGCTATGGGGCGGGGGCGGGGGGAGAGGTTCCTCTCGCAATTGGCAGCGGACCTGGAAGTTGACCTAAAGTACTTCCAGTCCACTTCCGGGTCAGCTGCTGAGCATGCAGGGTCCCCTTCCTCCTTCCTCCCCCTCCCCTCTCCTGCACTCCTGTGGGATGTTCCATCTGCCCCAGCATCTTGGTGTTCATAAGCCGCGTCTGGTACCTTGAGGTATGTAGAAAAAACATTTAAAGCTGTGTCTATGGCCAAATCGCTGATTCTCTGAATTGGCATTGAATCTTGATATTCAGATTCAGCAGAATCAAATCGGGACAAGTGATCCAAATCAACAAATTGAATCACTGTCCCCCAATTCGGGTTGAATCCAGATCCAAATCAAATGCAGCCCGTTTTGCACACCTCTAATGCCCAATTAGTGTTAGGGGTTGTGCATAGAGTACTCACCTCTTAGCCAACTCTGACTTTTCAGTGAGTATACCAAGTATGGATCTGTTTCTTAACACTAAATCTTTTCCCAATAAACTATTTAATATCACTCAAGCTGGTTACTTGGATTAGAAAAATTAAGCCATCCATAAAGTATAAAAACTGCTAAAACAGTTATTGGCTTTCTATATATTTAACAATAGCTTCAATAATTAAGATTCAAGGCCTAGGCTGCTTCCAGACATTAAAAAAAAAAAAAATAAAGTGCTTTACCTGAAGAAGCAGCACATTAGTTTGACCTGGCGCTGCAATGTCTGTATAGATGAGGTGCTTCAGTGAGGCTTTTTGATGCTTTTATCTAAAGCAGATTCAATCAGCTATTCAATAAAAGCCGCACTAAAGTGCCTGACCTATACAGACACTGGGTGAGCTGGGTCCAACTAATGTGCCGCCTCTTCTAGGTGTCCACTGGGCTCTGGGCAGGAGCGCCTCGAGTTTAAAGTAAAGCACTGTTTTTGGGTTGTTGGTTTGTTTGGGTTTTTTTTAAGTGTCTATAAGAAGCCCTAGAGACTGTGATTACTTCTCAATGAGATATGAGCAAAAAAAATGAAATAAGGTGTCAGTTGTAACTAATGGTATAAGATAGGTTGTGCACTGGAATGAAAATAACAGGTATGTCCCAGTAACAATGCAGGACAATGCTTTATTGGCTTGTGCACTGACGTGGGGTAATGTTATGGTGAACATTTGTTATTGCCATATCACTTGTAAAGAGTAAGCCATTATAGCGCCAGTTTCTTTTCAAAATTTAGTGTGTACAACTGAATTAAAGGTTGTCCGTGTAAAGCACTAACATTTAGAAGCTCTTTAAAAAAAAAAAATCAAGCATTATAGACTATTCCTTCTCCAAAATTTCATCTGCAGTGTATCAATTTGTGGATGTACAACTCCAACTCTATTCCACAGCCTTACCTAGTAGCATGTCTGATCATAAACAGGAAAATGTGAATAATTTGAAAATAAAGGTTAGATTCTATTTCACCTGTTAGGTGTATAAGGAACCTAGAAACATAGGTCACATCCAGATGAGCAGGGGTATGCGGTTTGTGGCAACAGAAATCAATTCATGGGACCACAAGCCACGTGCATGGAATGCTAAAACATGCCCAACACTGCAGCAAAATTTGCCACTGGGATTTCCCAGTAGCAAAAAAAAAAAAAAGCACCAGGAAAAAAAAAAGGGTGCAGCACACGCTGTGGGCCAGAGCATCTCTATGTTCCATTTGTGCTTCAGCTGCTTCAGCATGCTGGGAGCTGGGAGGAGCTGGGCAAGGGCAGTTTGCCCACAGTGGGACAATATGTCCTGCAATAAAGCACCTGTGCAGGTGTGTGCACTCTGGCACAAAGTATTTGTGCCTGGAAGCACACCTCCCTACTTGTCGGGACGCCGCCTTAAATGACATTATATTCAAACCATTTTGAGTTCCTAAAGAACAGTTAATGTGAAAGTGGATACCCTACTCCTTGCTGTTTTTTTGTGACTCAGTTAAGTTTCAGGTGATGGTGTGTTACAAAAGTAAATGCATTAAGGGATTTTCCAAGACTTGAAAAAGGTACAATAGAATTACACTTATGTATCCAGTCTACCTAGAAAGCCCAATAGGTGGATTGGGACCTGGCCTTATACTTCTTATTTCAGGTTCTCAGAAAGATCACAGCATGCCCCAGGAAGTCCTTTGCTTTTAGTAATCACAGACAAACACACTCAGGCACACTTCATACTCTAGAAATTTGGTATAGTTAGCACACTCTTTTTCTCTAATGCAGCCTGCCCACTCCATAGATTGGTTTGAAGGGAAGTGAAGTCATGATCTTACTTCTTTTCTGAACTTAGGAGGGAGAAGGGTACACTATTGAGAGGGAGAGTATCTTAAAAGGGAAATTGTGTCTGTGCCCTAACCTCTGGAATTCCCTAACAATGGCACTAGATACAAACTACCTGTTTCTTGGGGGACAATATTTATGGTATTGTCATTCTTTAAATGTCAATGTGAGCAGATGCATTTGACAACTGCTAGGTATTTTTTCAGTGTCTTTGGTAATACATTTTTCTTGCTTTGCAAGGTATTGATGAGGCTTGATAGACTAGATCATAGACAGTCAAGGTGGACAGGATATCTGATTTTGTGATTCTGTACAAAAATGTCAAGCTCACCTTATTTTTTAGTCTTCATGGATACATTAGTTACTGTATTCACATAAATCTAAGATGAGGATTTTCTCCTAATCAGCATGGAGGGAAAAAGCCCCTCATCTTAGATTTACAAACAATGGGGGGAGGGAACTGGGGATGGACTGTGGCTCTAACTCTGGTCCTGAGCCCAGGTTGGGGCCAGAGTCAGACCCACAGCAGCCTCCTCCTTCCCCTTGTGCTTTCCCTCTGCAGCCTCTGCCCTTCTCTGCCCCCTTCTTCCCGCTTACTCTCAGGCACAGCTCAGCTGAAGGTGGGCCAGGGTTCCCTCCTGGGAACAGAGCACATGGAAGCTCCATCCACTGCCTGACTAGTCAGTGGTGCTGACACTGCTGTGGCCACAGCAGTTTCCCCGTGCTGTTCTCTGGGAGGCAACAGAGCACCAGTAGCATCTGACAGTAAAAGGAGAGTGTGGAGTTGGAAGAAGCAGAGACAGTTTTGAATCTACAAAATCTGTGAAATCAACAACAAAAAAAGTTAAAATAAATGCTGAGAAGGGAAGGTGCCAGCTGGCAGGGAAGCACAAAGAACAGCAGACAAGATAGTGACTGCTCCCACATCCCTCCTCCTTCCCTCCCCCAGGGCTTCTCCACCAATCAGGGCCGAGGGGCAGGGCTCCCATGAAATGTCCATGGAATTGGCTTTGTGTGCCATGACTGGGCTGCAAAAAAACTTTTGTCTTGCTATGATTGAAGTAGGTCCCTACACATAAGTATGTACTCAAACTGGGCATGTAGTAGTCTATATGCTGGCCAGGCACATACATGTCTGTGCATACTCCCTTTTTTGGATGCATCCTTGCATCCAGGGCCCAAATATGTAGCTGGCCCAAGACCAAGGACTAACAGGTGTTGGAAGAGAAGGAAGAGGAGGGACCTCCCATGTTATAGCCCCAAGAGCTAAGTGGTCGGAGCCCTTATCTGGTGCTCCTTTTGAAGGTGGCTATTTGGGCAGCCAAGAGAGAAATGTGTGGGACCAGAAGGAAAAGAGCAAGCCAGAAGATACATAACTTAGTGAGTTGGGAAGGGAAAAATCATGGGTTTGAACTCAGTCCCTTACCCCAGAACACACACACACCATTTTGTCCAATGGCTTGAATACAAAGGGCAGTGGCTCAGCTTCAAAAGGATCACCAGAGAGAAGGCTAAATGTGTGACCCATAGTGTATTGACTGTTATATGGAGATGCAGGTTCAGGCCCCTTCTGAGCAAGGCAAATCTAGAACTTGGCTATTTGACTTCTTAAGTAGGTGCCCTAACCACCCAGCTATTGGGCTAAAACCTGGGAGGACCCCCCTAATGAGTACATGATCATGAGTACATAATCCTCTACTCATGAAGGAAACAAAATCTGTACCTAAACATAAGTGCTATAGATGATACCCACACAGATAAAAAAAATCTACTTGGATGACCATATATCAGTATATTAACCAATCTTGCTTGACATGTCTAAACCTGTAGGAATTGAATGACAGAAAATAAATGATTTGACAGTTTACCCAGAGATATTTAGATTTTCAGGCCCATTATTAAACATTCCAAATTCATAGACTGTTAGGGCCTGGAAGGGACCTTGCAGATCATTGGGTCCTGCCCCCCCACTCTAGGCAGGAAGACAACTGGGGTTAGGTGACCCCAGTGAGGTGACTGTCCAGTCTCCTCTTGAAAACCTCCAGGGTAGGTGACTGCATCACCTCCTGGAGGGAGTTTATTCCACAGTCTGCATACCCTGACCGTGAAGGAGTTTTTCCTGGAATTGAGCCTGAAGCAGCCTTATAGGAGTTTATATCTATTGCTCCTGGTCTTTCCCAGGAGTGCTCTGGTGAACAGCTGTTCACTGAGCTCCTGATGCACTCCTCTGATATAGTGGTAAGCCACTATCAAGTCCCCTCTCAACCTTCTCTTCTTTAGGCTAAAGAGGCCCAGGTCCCTCAGCTTTTCCTCATACGGCTTGCCTTACAAGTCCCTGATCATACAGGTGGCTTTTCTATGGACCCCTTCAAGCTTTTCCACGTCCTCATTGAAGTGCAGCCCCCAGAACTTGACACAGTACTCCAACTGCGGTCTCACCAGTGCTGAGTATAGCGGGAGTATCATTTTCTTAGTTTTACATGAGATGCATCAGTTGATGCATGCCAGCATGTTATTTGCCCTGCTAACCACTGCCTAGCACTGATGACTCATTCATGCGATGGTCAGTCATTACCCCTAGGTCCCTTTTGGCTGTGGTGCAAGTCAAGCTTTTATCACCAAGCCTGTATGTATGTTGAGGGTTGTTTGCCCCCAGATGGAGAACCTTACACTTGGAAGTGTTAAACTTGATCTGGTTCTGGTCTGCCCAACTCGAGAGCCTGCCCAGGTCTGCCTGTATCTGCAACCTATCTTCTGATGTGACCACACTGCCCCATAACTTAGTGTCATCTGTGAACTTGGCCAGCGAGCTTTTCACTTCTCCCATCCATATAATTGATAAAGATGTTGAAAAGCACCGGTCCAAGCATGGACCCCTGAGGGACACCACTTGCCACTTCACACCAGGATGACAGATCTGTTCATGAGAACTCTCTGGGTCCTACCCTGTAGCCAGTTTCCCACCCACTGAACCGTCATGCAGCTGAGCCTACAATCTTCCAGTTTTCCCACAAGGATATCATAGGATACTAAATCAAAAGCCTTTTGGAATTCTGGGTATATAATATCTACCTCATCTCTCATGTCCAGGTGGCGAGAGACTTGGTTGTAGAAGTAGATGAGATTGGTAAGAGAAGACATACCCACAACAAAGCCAGGCTGGCCGTTGTTCAGAATCTTACCTTCCATGAGCGTATTGCACAAAAGTTCTTTAATGGGCTTTCCAGGATTTTCCATGGGATAGAGGTTAGGCTGATTGGCCTACAGTTGCCTGGGTCCACTCTTTTCCCCTTCTTGAAGAAACAACAGGGGAATTAAAGAAAGAACTAAAAGAATTAACGTGCAAAGTAGTTAGCTGGCTGAATATGAGGAATGACTTGGTAATGGTTCTGAGCAACCCAAACTGGAAAAACACATTCATATGTCAGAAGGAAAAATTGCAGAATGTTGAACAGACTTTCATGTGGCATAAGTCAGTGTTGTTTCATTGACTTCAGTGGAGCAACACTCCTATCAACAAGCAGAGAATCATAGCCTATTAGATACTAAAAATCATGGACTAATTTATAGACCTTGGATTTATGACATGTTATAACCTGCCTGACATCTGACTCCCCAGGTACATCTCCACCATTCATCCCCCCTCTCTTCTTCCCCACCCAGCCTGTCTCACTTTACATCTTCACTGACTGCCTATCTTGTATGCATCCCGGCCCAGCCTCTGGCTTCTTTACTTTTCATTCCATCCAGGAAGAGCACACACCAACTGCAGAAACTTCCTCAGCCTGACAAAGGGTTTTTAAACCTGAAAGCTTGCTTAAAAATATGTTTTCCAACTATTTTAAGTTGGTCTAATAAAAGATATCAGATTCACCCAAAGAACCTTGTCCTCCTACATCACTGATAATGAGTTCCTGAAGTGTTTGAATGCCATCAATTAAATGACAATGCCTGTCTGTTAGGCAGCCATGTCTATTGTTGTTATACTTTGCAGGCTGTAAATTAATTCTTTTCATTGAGAGATGCCCTGATGCTACCGTTTATTTTAGATGGGATGAGAGGTAATCACTTTTTTTTTTTTAAAGGTTTTAAGTGTCTCTGCAGATGCTGTTTTGAAATCCTTTATAGAGAGGCTCCATAGAAAGCTATTTTCATGATGGCATAGGGTGGGGATTGTTGACATTTCTGTAAATTACAAGTTGTGCTCTCTTGCCTTATGCATGTAGTCTAGATCTCAAACTTGTGTGAATTCCATTGATTATTAACACTGACAGATGCAACAACCAAGGGAAACAAGCATAAGATCATAAAGCTATCAATTCAATGCTCTTGACTTTAATTGAAGGCTACAGTCAAAGCGGTGTGATGATGTGACCAGGTGCCGTGGCCAGCTGCCACTAACAGAGGCAACACTAATTTCTCTTAAATACATATGCTGGCTTCATAAATAGTGAGGCACTAGAATAATTACTACTTTGAAGTGATGGCCTTCCTCAAAGAAATTAAGCAAAGTACTTCTATAGTTATCTGTGACAAGCCAGGGAATAACACAAGATACCCTATTCAAGATGTAGGCCATAACTGGAACAGTGGGTCTTAGGACACCAGTACTTCTAGGAACTGCAATAATTATTGCTACCGGTGTGACCTCCCCTAGAAACTAACTAAAGGGTGGCTGTGTCGGTCATAAATCCTCTACCCTTCTTGTTCTTATATGCAGCAGAGCAGTTCTGCTTTTTGTGGGTCAAACATCTACCTGGTGGCATGGGAAAAAACAAGATTTCAATGTAAATACTTAACTTTTTTTTTCTTTTCCTAATATACTGGGAACATCTACATGTGAAATAAATCCCAGTTTACTTGTGCATGTGGGACTATAGCATGTTGAACTGGGGCAGAGAAGCCCCAGCTGGTAGGAGGGTTTGGGGGTCAGCCTGCAAGCCCAGGCATGCCCCAACCTAGCTTAACATGCTGCAGAGGGGCCGGCTGGGGCATGAGGGTGCTACAGTTTAAGGCTAGCCAGCAGGCAGTCCCACAATGTAGCGCCCTCATGCCCCAGCCAGCCCTGGTCAGTATCTACATGTGCATTGCAGCAGAGTAAATAACTCCACCAGAGGATAGTACTTGTTGAGCAGTACTGTCCCACAGCAGAGTTAATTAGTTTAGTCTAACGTAATAGTACTGCATGTGTAGATGCTGATGTGGAGCTAATTAGTCAGCTTCTCAGTAAACATCTCATGTACATGCATCCACTGTGTATGAATCTATAGTATTTTGAATTGCAGGAGGATAACTAACCAAAAACTACATATAGGTTGTAAGTTTCACTGTGTCTTATTTTAATCTGAATTTGCCAAATATTCATGATGAAAGAGAAAGTTAAGACCAGTTATTCCTGAAGCTAACTTGGGTAGGATCAAAGAATATACAATTATATATTGCATAAGTTCACATTTAGACAAGTAACCATAACAGATGCTATCTTGTGTTTGAAAGCATATTGGATTCATATTTACTGCTATAACTGTTTATCATCCAAAGAGTGAGTGGAGAATGAGGATTTATGCTGACAATATATCTTCTGCTATATTTATTTAATAGTTACAAATGAATACATTGAACTGGTTTTGACATGAAACATTGTAAGCTTATTTATATATTAATATGCCGGTTCATTATTCCTAGACACAGAAGACATAAACTTATTCTACTAATAAAAATATAAGTATTTGGTGTATTTGCATGTTCATTTCTGGAAGTAACATTATATTCTGTTTGCCTTTAATGCAGTTCTTCTAATAAAGTTTGTTCTTAAACTCTAAAGCTCTAGCTACACATTTCTTCTGTTCAGTGCATTTCTGCCACTGAATGACTTCACATATCACATATTACCCTTGATTTTAACTTCTTAACACCATTCAGTTCCAGATGCAAGATTCATGAATGGACTCTTGCTCCAGTGTTTCTCTCCTGACCTCGTAATGTCCATTTTCTTATATAGGAAGAGATCTCTCACTATCAAGGTGGATAAGCATTGAAACAACAGGTTACCTAGAGGTGTGACATCTCCATCCCTGAAGATTTTTAAGAGCACATTAGACAACCACTTTGCTGGAATGGTTTTGACATTGATGATCCTAGCTTGAGCAGGGGGTTGGTCTAAGATCAGGGGTTGGAAACCTATGTCCTTTGAGCAAGATGAGCCATGTGGATGTGGGGCTCTGACATTTGGCAGCATTCAGCAGCATTTGCCAGAACCATTCACTGTGCCACACAAAAGGGAAGCTGCAGAAGCAGGTGGTTTCCCTCATGCTGCAGTGAGGATATGTAATGGTACTTAAACAGCCAGGTAGACGTGCCTACCTGCCTCCAATCTGAACCGAATCATTCTGTCCTGAAGCCTGAAAAGGTTGCTGAACTCTGGACCAGATGATCCTGTGACAGCCCTTCCCACCCTATTTTTCTGTGATTCTATTAAATGCCAGAAAAGCCACATTAGATTTGTCTGCTGGGGTGAACTCCATGGAACTCATTGTACTTGTACCAAAATGTAGCAGCAGATAATTTGGTCCATTGAGATTATATGCAAGTAAGGGTCACAATACCATGCTTTAAATACTGCCTAACAAGTATTATTGGTGGTGCATTATTTGTTTTAGATTCAATCTGTTAGATTACAACTGCCATAATTTTTTTAAATCTGTATTTCCCTGGAAAAATGAAGTGAGATATTATCTGTCCATTCATTGGAGAAGGTTGTGTCTTATTTTTAGTGGGACAAATACAGGTCTAGTTAATCACGACCAAAAACAAAACTACTTTTGATAGCAAAAACTGTATTCAAAATAAAGTAAGGCTCTTTTTTTCAAATAAGTATTGACAACCATTATCTCCACCCTGCCTCCCCCCTGCAAAAAAGGTATTTTTAACTGATGCCTAATCACAGGTTTTAAATATAAGAGTACAAAGTACATTCACAATAACATTGTGATAAGTGATTATGTGGTTTTTGGGCATTTAATCCTCTTGCAGATCAAGGTGTCTGCAATATCATGATTAGTTTCTAATGGACTTTATTCAGTGGCGGCACATTTTAAGGAAACAAATGGAAGCATTTGGGATGTAACAAGCAGAATTCATATGGCATCTTTTAAGAGACTTGCCACTGAACATTTCTTTTTTTCCTCATGCAAACAGCTGTACAAAACACTGCCACTTGTAGACACTTTCATTTGATTCAAATGCATGTTTTTGAACAACCCTTTGTTTTCTGAGCCTTACAGACAAGCACATTAACTTTTACTCTGTGTGTATATTTTAAGGCAGCCATATAGCATGTTTGGTGATTTGACTTTTAAAAATATATGCAGCCAGAATGGTTTTGCGGTACTTTTTGTTCTTTACCTATTGAATCATTTTTTCAGTTTCTCATTTGTATTTATAGCCCTAAATCTGCAAGGTGCTGACTGTTGTGTATTTGCTGAGCATCTTCACTGAAGATTTTGCCTGATAAAGGCTCTCTGGGTTTGACCCAATGGATCTTAAAATCATAGTATCATTTCTAGGTATGATTGGTAGGTGTAATCCTTACTTTTTTTTCCTCATCTTTTCTTTTCCTTGTCTATGTCAGCCTTTAGCCCATCACATAATTAAATCTAGTCTTTCAGAATTCCTTCCTTTAATTTAAAATGCATTTTTAGTAACTTAGGCTGGGAATTTTCATAGGAGCCTCAAGAGTACCTATCTCATTTGGGGTCCTTTGAGAAATGGCACTTAATCTAAAATATACTCCATGGATGGCCTCTTATTGACCTTATCTTCATGACTTTTTGACATGCTCTTTGAAATTATTATAAGGTGAACTGGACAATATTTGTACAACATAGTACTACATTTTTTCAGACTAATCAGTCCTATATCTTGCAATTAAAAGGCAATTCTAATTTGCCTCATCTCTGGGGTACAGGTTTAATCATTTTGCAGTCTGTTGACATAACAAGAAAGAAACTTGCTTTCTTTAGAATTTCTTCCCATTTTTCAGAGAAGTTGGTCATGATCAGAGATCCGGGTTTTCCATTTGCCATGGAAAAACATGGATTTTCTCCTTTCATGGAGAAAAACACAGGAAATGGTGGGTTTCCCCTTGCAGGCTGGCAGAATTCAAGCCTGCAAGGGGCTATTTGGGGCTGGAGACAGTTGGAGGAACGCAATCAGTCAGAGGGTACCATGTGTATGTGCGCACATGAATGCATATGGCAGCCCTGCAGCTCCCTCCAGGTAAGTCGGGGAGGAGGGGGAGATTAAAGTCTTCATTTAGAGGGAGGGAGGGAGGGAGGGAGTGGGGCAGGGATGCTGCTGGGGTAAAAAAAAAGTGAGGTGGCATATGTGGCGGCAGGGTGCATCACCCAGCCTGGCTAGCTGGAGCCATCCGCTGGCCAGGCTCCTAGATGCAGGAGCACCATGGCTGCAGCTCCCCAAGGTCCCCAGCTGGACCCAGCCTCCCCTACCCCATCTTGGAGTAACCTGTTGTGCACCAGAGCATGCATGGCATGGGCATTCCCTGGGGATGTGTAGTAGTGGCACAAGGTGTACCACTGCTCCTTGTCTTTGGAAAAAAACATCTACATTGGCTGCACCCAGCACTGGGTGTAGGCTGCGCCCAGCATTGGTTCCATCAGGCAGCACCAGCCTGCTGTCATCTGGCATGCATCTCACCTGCACCCCCAGGAGGGCTGTGGGGCTGTATTGGACTCCTCCCAGGGGTGTGGGCCCCAGATATAGGTGCCAGATAGCAGGAGGCTGGTTTTTCTGCCTGGGGCCAGCAGCAGCACCAATCTTCCTGGCACTGGTTGCAGGCTGTGCCTGGGAAGAGTATGGCACAGCCCTGCAGACCTCCCGGGGGTGTGGGCAGGCCCCCAATCTGTGTGCTGGATGACAGGAGGCTGCTGCTGCCACTTGGGATCGGCACTGGCTGCAACTCATGCCGAGCACTGGTAAGATTGGTGCTGCTGCTGACAAATGTTTCACGTACCCTTGTTTCATTCCAAAGGCTTTTGTTTTGTTTTGATTTCACTGTTTCAAGCTTGAAACGCTTTGAAACGAAACACTCAGTGAAATTTTGCACAGCCCTACTGTGAAACACTCAGTGAAATCCAGGGTTCTAATTTTGCCCCCATGCTGCAAATATACAGCGTGGGGAACTTTTTTTTTTGTTCCCCCACATGCCTCTTCCAGCATCTCGGAGAGCTTTGAGATGCTGCAAAAGGCATGTGTGCACTCATCTGGATGTGCCCAACCAATTCATCTGACAACAGACCTTTTGGATCCTCAACACAGAGGACAACGTTTATCAGAAGATGAATTATCTACTGACAACATTTATCTACTGACAACGTTTATCAGAAGATGAATTATCTACTGCTCTTGATACAATTATGGAAGTAGCTAAGAATGTCCCCAACATCAATGAAATAGCTGTGATGGCAGACATTGCCACATACTGCACAAAAGAAAAACTTTGGAGCAAAGACATAATTTGGCGAGCAGCAGAGACTGTCTTCTCTCACATGGTGGAAGGGATACTGTAACACCCGATTATTGTCCAGGTTTGCTCTAAGGATCCTAAACATTCCACCAACAGCAGTTTCTTGTGAACAGAACTAGAAGGTTTTCAGGTCAATCAAGACAAAAAAGAGGAATAGACTAACAAATGAAGGCACCGCTAAGCTTGTTTCTATTTGTCAAAATCTCTTGGTTCTGGAGAATCTTTCAGAAGCAGTTAGTGAAAAAGATGCAGTGTGATGATAAGTTGCCCTTGCCCATAGCCTCGTTGCTAAACCATCCTTTAGTGAAAGAGAATGTGGCTCAAGTAGTTCTGAATCAGATTTGCCTTAGTCTGATTCTGAAATGAAACTAAGTAGTGCAGCTGATTCCACAGATAGTGGCAGTGAAACTGGAGGTGCCGCAATGACCTCAGTGGAAAAGTTAGACTCTGTTGAAGTAGATGAGTGGACAATGACAGCATATCATACACAGTTCTTTGGGTGTGCTAAAATTAGCGTGTCAACAATTTTCAGTGCCTTTGGTTTTTTTGTTTGTTTTTTTCCTTAAATTTAAACAAACAATGTAAGGGAAGTACATGCTATTGTGTATTGTCTTTACATTTTTACAAGTATTCCAATAAAAATAATTTCTTTCCACACAAAGCTTTGAATTTGTTTGAATATAATGTTTAAACCACATTAAGTGTGCTGTAATTATTTTTTTTTCCTAATTGAATATTTCAGTTCAAATACTTGTGGCTATTGAGACATAAAAAGTACCTCCATGTTAATTTTTAGTTTTGTTTACTAAATATAAGTCAAATAAGCATGATAAATCAGATCACACTGAACATTTTCTGGAAAACCCACATCTCTGGTGATGAGTGCATCTCTTTTGGTGTTAGGCCTTATAAAAAATGGCTTTGATCAGTCTTTGTCCTTGCTGGAAGCTGATGCACAGCATTTAACAGTGTCAGGTTCTTAATTTGCACAATGGTATTTTAATGTTTAGCAGTAAACCTTGGCTGTCTGCTATACTAATTGCTGAGACTAAACAGAATGTTAAATCAGGGAATGAAAGAACAAATATATAAAGGTGTCTAAAATCCATTGCAAAGATAGTAGATAATACGAATGAAGCAGTATTTTTTTCTTCCTATATTTATGTTATTTAGCATATGCTATGATCTGGGACCCTTTTTCATAGTATAACACCTTTAATGCTTTAATCCAGGGGTATATTTGTTTGTTGTTTTAATGTTTCCTATGGAAGATATTAACTGTTCTGAGGTAGTATATATTTTTTTCAATATGTAGGATTTTGAAATGTGATAGAGCTTCCCTTAAAACAGAAGATACTGGAAATCTCTTATCACTTAATGGACAAGTAGACACATCTTTTTTTTTAAAACAGATACTTTTGCTTCGTATAGATTTCAGAAAATAAATCATGGAAGTTACAGTGTTAGTCTAATGGGATGGATCAATCTCAAGAAATATGGATGAGAGAAAAGTAAAAATAAAAAGGAGAAATGAATGAATGTTGTGTTCTAGTTTTTTTGCCTGCATTTAAAGGAATGAACAGGTGCAATATTTGCTTTTGAAATGTTTCCTGTTTCAACTCATAAACACTTCATTCTGCACCTTACTAAGCATTATAAAAGGAATACATTTCCCAGTATCATGAAATGGGCATAACTCTATTGATATGTATGGAGTAGAGGTTGTTTACTTAAATCAGAGAAGTTACACCTGCTCAGGCCACCAGTGAACATGGCCCCAGAACTTAAGTATAGGGCAGTGTCAGTTTGGGACAGTGTTTAGAGTCTGCAGTGTTCTCTCCTTCCCAAGTTAACTCTATTTATAGGGGTAGTTAGCCATGTTAGTCTGAATTTTGGGGGAAGCAGAGGGGTTTATAAAGAAACAATCATGAAAATAGCCAGGACATTGCTGCTTCAGGTTTTTGTCTCTTCCATGAAACAGCTGGTTTCTATAACTATAGATGATTATACCAGGCCTGCGTGAAGCAGCAAGTATTTGCTTCAGGTTTAGATTCAGATTTGGCTGATTCAGAAGGACAGTGATTGAATCAGGACAGTGATTCGAATTCAGCCAATTTGGATCCAGAGATTCAGCACCGATTTGGAGATTCAGCCATAGACTATGCAGGCAGCAGTTCTTGATGAGGCTGGACATAGCTGCCTCCAGCTGGTAAGTCTGTTGTGGTGGGGAGAGGGAAGGGGCGTGGAGGGAGGAAAGATCAACACCCCCCACAGTGAGGGAGGAATTGGGGTGGGGGCTGGGACAAGCTGCAAGCTGGGTC
>NW_005842950.1:78605-79430 GCF_000455745.1 Alligator sinensis
GGGGGGGCCCAGCCACTGTGCACCGCTGGTCTGGAAGCTGCTCTTCTTGTCTGTTGTCTCTGCCGGTCCAGGAAGGCACAGGAGTGGGCATGTACCCCCAGACCTGTGCAGGGCAGGCTGGGCTGGGTTGTGCTTCAGGTGGGCGGTGGAAGGCACATGGAGTGGGGGCTATGCCCTCCAATCACTTGCCTAGCCAGGGCAGGGAGGTGTGAGATGATGCTGCTGTGCTGCCTTGGACAAGCAGTGTGCAGTGGTGGAAGCTACTGCAGCTTCCCTGTGCCTCCCAGACAAGCCATGGCTTTTGTCCTGCCCCATCATTGCTGGGCAAGCAGTGGTGGGGCATGGGGCAGGCGCATGCGCCTGGATCGGGGCAGGGACAGTGGCAAGTTCTATGGGGAATTTTAGGGTGGCTGCAGCCCCTGCTCCACTGCACTCTGCATGGCAGGCGGAGCCAGGGCTGCGCTCTGGGCATCGAGCCCCTTTTGCCAGGCTGCGTTTTGTGGGGCAGGCAGAGCCAGAGCTGTGTTCCAGGCTGCAGCTGGGGCTAGCAACTGGCAGTGCAGCCCTGGCTCTACCTGTTGCCCTGAGGGGTCAGGCCAATGCTCAGGATCTCAATATTGCACTGTTAGACAGGAGGGTGTAGTGTACAATTGCACATGCACACATAAAAATCAATTAAGCACACCACCTCACCAATCTTAAAAAGGCTTTCACCCAGCAAGGACACTCCTCCAGAGAGGTAGATCACACGTTTGAAAGAGCCACCTGGATACCACGTGAAGAACTGCTGCAGTACAGAAGAAAAACACCCACAAATCGCACACC
>NW_005842950.1:80093-81328 GCF_000455745.1 Alligator sinensis
CTGACAAAGGGTTTTTGAACCCGAAAGCTTGCTTAATAACTATTCTCCAACCATTTGGGTTGGTCTAATAAAAGATATCAAATTCACCCAAGGAACCTTGTCTGCCTATGTCCTTAGACCAACATGGCTACAACCCAAACCCCTACAATTAAGCACACATGCACTCACTAGGTGCATACACCCCTACTAGGCATACACACTCACACTAGCAACTCAGATACACTCATGTTCAAAATAACCAGTCTAGGTTCATGCACACCTATCACCACTTTAAGCCCATATATGCTACACACACCAAATTTAGACAGAATCAGTTACCAACACCTGCACATCCAACACACATACGTGGATTATGAATTCATATACCACACACACACAATGATATCTGTATATGTATATATGTGTGTATTCACTAATTCACACACATACCACCCATCTATACATACACACAGGTGAGTTCCTAAGTTGGGTGTTGTGATGTGTATATATGTATGTTTGTGCTTGGTGTACTTGGAATACCTGGGGAAAGGTTAAGGTAAGAAAGTAGAAGTGTAGGGAGTGAAAGTCACTGGGAGTGAAAGTTATGGGGACCGGGATTAGAATTGGTAGACTAGTGGGGCCTGGGCTGAAGAACTGAGGCTCGGGGGTAAGTTTAGGTTAATTAATCTTAATTGATTAAAAGATAGTGCCCAAAGCCGGCAGAACAGGGAAGTGATGCTGGCACAGAGGCTGGGACTGGAGCCAGAGCTACGGGGGAGCTGAAAAGGTAGGTGGGGAGAGGGAAAATGGGACTAAGGGAAGTGTGGATGTTTAAAGAGGAGCTCTAGGTGCAGGGAGCCAGAGGATGGCTCCAGGGCAGCTACAGAGGCTGCAAGGAGCAGCAGTAGGTGCATGAAGCTGGAGAAAGGCTCCAGCTGCTGGAGAAAACTGTAGGACAGCCATGAGGAGCTGGGAAGCTGCGGGGGGAGGACTACAGAAGGTGCAGGGGAAACCTGAAAACAGAGAGACAGACAGCAGAAAATCACAGGAAAAGTGGCAGGAGAGACTGAAAGGCAGCAGGCGCATCGGGAAAGCATAGAAAGCAGCAGAAAGTCACAGGGAAAAGGCAGTAGGAGCATGGGGAGCAGGGAGACAGCAGAAAATCACAGGAAAAGTGGCAGGAGAGACTGAAAGGCAGCAGGCGCATCGGGAAAGCATAGAAAGCAGCAGAAAGTCACAGGGAAAAGGCAGTAGGA
>NW_005842950.1:81576-86669 GCF_000455745.1 Alligator sinensis
TTGCATGCACACACAATGGCAGCAGGGGTTAGAGAGGCTTGGTGCAGGGGCTGAAGTCCAATGAAGTCCAGGAGGAGAGAGAGAGACAGAGAGAGAGTCCAAATTGTAGGAGGAGGTGTGCAGATAATATCTACCTATCCCAGGCTGGAAGTTGATTCTTGATGGCCATTCAGGGTCTCCTTCAGCTCAGTGTTGTCCAGAGGGAGTCACTGGCAGGGTCTCTGGGGTGGATAGGTGATGTGAAGCTGGTCTGGTCCGGAAGGAAATGGTGCTCCCACTGGGTCTGTCTTCGCTGCCCCTTTTTTATAGGAGCAGACCTTGTGTGACCCTAGTGACAGGAGGCATGCCCAGGCAAGGGTCAGCCCCTGGCGTACTGAGCATGTGTGCTCCATGCAGGGATGTGCAGTTTCGGGTGTCTGTAATGGTGGGGTACAATGGTCGAGTTGCTGGTTCTGCAGGGTCTTTTGTCTTTCAAATGCTGGGTTCTTATCTCTGTTCCTGGATGAGGTCCGTGGTTCCTGGATGAATTGATGTGAGGTGATGGCCCAGTTGTTACAGGCCATTCAGTAGAGGCCTGCTACCACTGTATTTCAATCATTCCCAATCACTCTCATTCATCCAGGAACCAATTTACATGGGAGGGGTACATGAATCATACAGTTGCAACACGAGATGCCCCAGCAGATGGAGATTTGACATACAAAATGGAAACTTGAAATTACTTTGGTTCACTTACAAACAAAGGCCTAAACCATACAATATCTACATGGAACAATACAAATCAATATGAAAATGATGATAATACAATATACAACAGTAAGAATCAATACAAACCTAATAATAATACAATGAAGAACAGTGGATATCCAAAGATGCCCCAGCAGATGGAGATTTGACATACAAAATGGAAACTTGAAATTACTTTGGTTCACTTACAAACAAAGGCCTAAACCATACAATATCTACATGGAACAATACAAATCAATATGAAAATGATGATAATACAATATACAACAGTAAGAATCAATACAAACCTAATAATAATACAATGAAGAACAGTGGATATCCAAAACCAAAAACTTGCTGCCAAAATAAAAATATTAAAGCTGATCCTAAGTGTCTGAGCTCGCTTGTGCTTGTCTATAGGGAATAGAGAGGGAGAGAAAGAAAAGTCAGAAATAGTTGGGGAAGGGAAGGGAATGCATATTATATAATTAAAAAAGGAAAAATGGGGGTTTTGCTACATACCCAACTCACAGAGCACAGCCTGGTTGTGGGCGTCTGGGGCTAGCCTCCCAGAGGACAGCCTGGCGCAGCCTTCCCCGCATAGATCAGGGGGCACACATGCACTCCCATGCCCTCCCAGACCAGTGGCCACAACAGATCAGAAGAGCAGCTCCAGGACTGGCAGTGTGCAGTGGCAGGAGCCCCCCTCCCCGAGTCGCACAGTCCTCTGGCCCGGCTGGGCAGCCCCAGCCCCACCCTCACTGTGGGGATGTTCATTTCCCCACTCTGCCCACCACAAAAGACTTACCAGCTGGAGACAGCTGTGTCCAGTGTTGCCAAGGACTTCTGCCTCTGTAGGCTATGGCTGAATCTCCTAATCAATTCGGACCTTTTAATGGGTCTCCCATTTTGATTCAAATTTGTAGATTTGGCTGCTGAATTGGGCCACATCTCTTCCAAATCAAATCAGCTACTGAAGCTTCGCACAGCCCTAGTCTATACACATGCTCTGGGGGTGGGCGGTTGGGGGCAGGGGGGAAGGGGCTCCAAGAGCTGCTCTAACTAAAGTGCTCAAAGCATCTCATGTATCAGTGTCCCTGCACTTCAAAATGGCAGTGGGAGTGCTTTATCTAAAGCTTGTTCAATGAGTTTTAGATAAAGTGCTGTGCTGCCACTCTGAAGTGTGAGGACACTGATAAATGAGGCATAGAGGCTGGCCAGACTGCAGTAATTACCATGCTCCAGCAGATTCAATTTATCAAATCTGCTCTGGTGTGCTGTAATTACAGTGTTGGATACTCTTCAGTCATGTACAGGCACCCTATATAACTAGAAACGAATAAATTAGAAATAGTTGATAGCACCCTTTAATTTATCATTCTTATAAAAATGAGACTACTTCTTGGTTTTAGCCCATCTGAATCCTGACATTTGCGTATCTGTGAGGATTCTGAAGGAAAAATTTCTCATTTTAAGATATGGGGGAAGTATGTCTCATAGCTGATATGCTTTCTTTCTTGCTTGCTTTTCTTTTCATTTATGGTTTAAAAAGTATCTGATTAAAAATAACTACTTTTTACTGGCCAGGTCAGCTTCCTCTTTGTGTTTATGAATCCTGTCTATTTGCCTTAATAACTACTTTACTTCTGTTGAGATGACAGCAAATAATGTTTGGGAGAGTGAACTGAATTATTCTTTCGATGAAAGTTTGAGGGGAATCATTAACAAACTAAGGTTCTAACCCATGACTTGCAGAGCTGGAAAAACATTTTTACATGCAACAAGACAAGTGGTTTGTCATGGCAAGGAATTGGAAAACACCCAAACTGGGAGGGGACCTCAGACTAGAAAAAAACAAGGAAGAAGAAACCTTCAGCTCATAACCCTAACCGTGGAGAAGTTCTTTCTGATGTCCAACCTAAATCTACTCTGTCAGCTTGTGGCTATTGTTTTCTGGTTATTTCAAGGTGTGTTCTGGTAAACAAAGCATCTCCAATTCCCTGCTCCCCCGCCCAGTGAATTTGTATACTACCACAAGATCCGCCTCCTTGTCCTTCTCTTGTGGAGACTGAAAAGGTCCAGGTCCCTCAGCCTTTACTCATAAGGCCTTCCCTACAGGCCTCTAACCATATGAGTGGCCCTCCTCTGGATGCTCTCAAGGTTGTCCACCTCCTTCTTGAATTGCAGAGCCCAGAATTGGATGCAGTATTCTAGCTGCGGCCTGACCAGTACTGCATAGAGGGGGACCATCACCTCCCTGGACATGTTCCTGATGTACCTACTAATGCATGACAAAGTGCAGTTAGCTCTGCTAATTACTTTGTCAGATTGACAACTCATATTCAACAACAACTCCAAGATCTCTTTCTGTTGCTGTGCTGCTGAGAGGGTCATCCCCTAGCCTATAGGTGTGCTGGTGATCCCCTCTCTCTAGGTGTAGCACCTTGCACTTGCACACGTCCTTGTTGAACTGTATCCTGTTGTTCTCTGCCCACTTCTCTAACCTGTCCAGGTCGGCCTGTATTCAGTTTCTTCCCATCATTGTGTTTGCTTTGCCCCATAGTTTGGTGTCATCTGCGAATTTGGATGGAGTGCTTTTCACACCCTCATCCAGGTCGCTGATGAAGACATTGAACAGCACCAGCCCAAGCACTGAGCCTTGGGGGACCCCACTGCCAACATCTTTTGAATTCAATACCGACCTGTCCACCACTACTCTCTGGGTATGACCCTTAAGCCAATTTGCCACCCACATGCCTGTGTAATTGTCTATGGCACGGCCATTCAATTTATTTATAAGAATAAAATGGGATACTGTGTTGAAGGCCTTCTTAAAGTCCAAGTAGATGGCATCAACCTTGATTCCTGCATCTAAGCATTTAGTGACATGACCATAGAAAGAAACAAGGTTAATCAGGCAGGATCTACCTATGAACCTGTGCCGTTTGCCCTTCAGCATGATATTACCTGCTGGACTCCTACAAATGTGATCCTTGATAATTTTTTTGAGGGTTTTCCCAAGGATAGAGGTGAGACTAACCCATCTATAGTTACTCAGATCCTCCTTCCTCCCCTTCTTGAAAATAGGGACCACTCTGGCCCTTTTTCAGTCCTCTGGGACCTCACCTGAGAACCCCAAGTGCTTGAACAGTCATGCCAGTGGCTCTGCTATGATGCCGGCCAATTCTTTCAGCACCCTTGGATGGAGCTCATCTGGTCCCACTGATTTAAACACATCCAGCCCCTCCAAGTGTCTCTTTATTTGGTTGGCGCTGACAGTTGGTGGGTTGGTGTTTCTCCTGCTTCTGTCAGTAATACATTTGGGAGATTTTGTCTAGATCAAGTTCAAGAATACAGAGGCAAAAAAAAAAACTCATTGAAGGAGGGACAAAACAGAGCTCTATCTGTTACCAACTGCCCTAGACTATCCTGTAGGGGCCCTATGCTGCCTTGCATCTACTTTTTGCTCCCTGTGTACCTGAAGCACTTTTTGTTGTCCCTTTCTGTCGCCATCCTAATACTGCTTTGGCCTTCATAACTGATTCCCTGCAAGTGCAAGCCAAGGAGGTATACTCCTCCTTGGTAGCTAGCCCCTACTTCCACATCCTGTATGCCCTTTTTTTGTACTTGGGCTTTCCTGCATTTCCCTGTTCAGCCAGAAGGGTATCTTGGCCCCTTGACCCCCTTTTCTATGCAGTGGGATTGCCTCCTTCTGTGCCCAAAAGATCGCTTCTTTTGAGGAACGGTCACCCTTCCTGGACCCCCATTTTGTCACTGCTCTTGAGCTTTAATGCCCCACTAACTAATCTCCTAAGCATACTGAAGTCAGCCTTTCTGAAGTCTAGCACTTCTGCCTTACTGGTTACTTTTCCCACCCTTTGCCAGATAGTGAATTCAATCAATTGACGGTCACTATCCCCTAGGTTGCTTTGTACCTGCAGATCCCCCACCAGGTGGTCCCCCGTAGCCAGCACCAAGTCCAGCAAAGCATTCTCCCTAGTGAGATTGTATACCTTCTGCATTAGGTGGAGGTCCTGTATGCAGGTTAAGAACCTACATGAGTGATTAGTTCTGGCTGACTTATCCTTCCAGCAGATGACAGGGTAGTTTATCCAGTAAATCTATATTTATTAAAACATTCATTGTTCATGTGTTATAAATAAACAAGGCACAAAAAAGATGAGGGAGGATTTTCTGTTCTG
The DNA here is from genome assembly GCF_000455745.1 of Alligator sinensis. Classification (NCBI taxonomy): domain Eukaryota; kingdom Metazoa; phylum Chordata; order Crocodylia; family Alligatoridae; genus Alligator; species Alligator sinensis. Next base: position 86,505 of record NW_005842950.1, read on the forward strand.
TGTTGGCACAGGACATGGTGCTTTGGGGTCCTGGTCTATGACCAGTAATGCACCATTTCATTTGCCCCATTCACCTCCAGATACACTCCTTGGTGCAATGCTCATCTGCCTGGCGTCTATGGCTGTCAGGACTTCCCTTGCTGTGGCAACGAATCATGGGGGGGG
>NW_005842950.1:86681-91875 GCF_000455745.1 Alligator sinensis
AAGAGTATATTATCCCTTCCTAGTTGGCATCCGGGGCTGGTGCCCTACCACCCTGCCCTAGTTGTACTACTGAGGAGAAAGAAAATAGGCAGTCTGTGTTTTGAGGCCTGTGGTAGAGGTAGCTGTTGAACCTACATCTTTTGGATGACAGCTTTTCCTGACAAAGCAGCTGCCACCTCTGTGTCCCTAAACCCAGTACAATAAAACTTCAAGCATGTACTTAATGTCATGAATGTTTTAAAATTTGACTTTACATCAAAGTCATTTTAATTTTAAATAAGAGCTTTTACTGGACAGACGGCTTAATACTTTTGTTGCATCAGAAGTGTGGTTAATATTTAGTAAAATGACAAATATTATGTTAATCCAAATAGAAATAATCTGTAGTCTGCATAGAATATTGATAAAATATCCTATAACTTGGTCTGATGTCCAGTCATTGCTAAATGCACCTTTTATAAAGAAAAGGACTGTTCCACGGAAGCAATATTTTCTGGCAGAACTGCTGAATGGTAGCGCTTAGATTTTATTCATACATTTAAAGATGTCTAAAGGGCTGCATCCTTCTTTTTTTTGGAAAGTAAACTAAAGGAACTCTTGAGTATCCATGGAAATGCTTTTAACTGAAACATTTAGAAATATCTGTGCCAAACGAGGACAGCCGACCAACTATCTAGCCTCGGTGGTGGTTGTGGTGATGATGAAGCCAAATGAACACAGCATTACTTTCAGATCTCAGAAAGAGACTGATATTGTGACTTCTTCTTTTTTAAAAATTACTATTGGTAGAATTGGCAAAAAAAAAAAAATTGTTTAAGCACAAGAAACATGGTATCCTATGATGCCATTTTTACCCATGATTTCATAGATATTAGGGTCAGAAGGACCTCAGCAGATCATCGAGTCCAAACCCGACCCGGGCAGGAAAGAGCGCTGGGGTCACATGACCCCAGTCAGGTGATTGTCCAGTCTCCTCTTAAAGATCCCCAAGGTAGGGAAGATAAGCACCTCCCTTGTAAGCCTATTCCAGATTCTGGCAACCCTTACCATAAAGAAGTTCTTCCTGATGTCTAACCTGAATCTGCTCTCTGTCAGTTTGTGGCCATTATTTCTAGTTACTCTAAGGGGTGACCTGGTAAACGGAGCATCTCCTATCCCTTGCTGCCCCCACCCCACCAATGAATTTGTAGATGACCACAAGATCACCTCTCAGCCTTCTCTTGCGGTGGCTGAAGAGATTCAGGTCCCTAAATCTCTCCTCGTAGGGCCATACCTGCAGGTCCCTAACCATACAAGTGGCCCTCCTCTGGACACTCTCAAGGTTATCCACATCCCTGTTGAAGTGTGGTGCTCAAAACTGGATGCAGTACTCCAGCTGCGGCCTCACCAGTGCCGCATAGAGGGGAAGTATCACCTCCCTGGACCTGTTTGTGATTCACATGCTAATGCATGATAAAGTGCAGTTAGATTTATTGATCACTCCATCACATTGATGACTCTTGTTCATCTTGGAGTCAACTATGACTCCAAGATCCTTTCTGCTACAGCGCTGCTGAGAGGGTCCCCCCCCAGCCTGTAAGTATGTTGGTGATTCCTTCTCCCTAGGTGCAGCACTTTGCCTTTGTTGTTGTTGAATTGCATCCTATTCTGTTCTGCCCACTTATCCAACCTGTCCAGATCTGCCTGGATTCATTCCCTGTCCACTAGTGCATTTACCCTATAATTTGGTGTCATCTGTGAATTTGGACAGAGTACTCTCCACACCCTCATCCAAGTCACTGAAGAAGATTTTGAACAGCACTGGTCCAAGGACCAAATGTTGGGGAACACCGCTGGCCACATCTTTCCAGGTCAATGCTGACCTGTCCACCACCACTCTCTGGGTGCATGCCATTAGCCAATTTACCACCCACCTGACTGTGTAATCATTTATGTCACAGCCATTCAATTTATTTATGAAAATAGGATGAGATACCGTATTGAAGGCTTTCTTAAAATCCAGGTAGATGACATCTACCTCATCCCCTGCATCTAAGCATTTTGTGACCTGGTCATAAAAAGAAACAAGTTTAGTTAGGCAGGATCTATTTGCTATGAACCTAAGCTGATTGCCCTTTAGCATTATTTGTCCTGCTGGACTCCCACAAATGTGTTCCTTAATAATTTTTTCAAAGGTTTTCCCTAGGATAGAGTTGAGACTAACTGGTCTATAGTTACCTGGATCCTCATTCCTCCCTTTCTTGAAAATAGGGATCGCACCGTCCCTTTTTCAATCCTCTGGGACCTGACCTGAGCACTATGAGTGCTCAAACAACCATGGCAGTGGTTCTGCTATGACATTTGGCCACTTCCTTCAGCACACTGGGATGAAGGTCCTCTGGGCCTGCTGACTTAAACACATTCAGGCCGTCCAAGTGTCCCTTCGCTAAGTCAGCGCTAACAGTTAGTGGGCTGGTTTTCCTCCTGTGCTTTTCTCTAATCCTATTGGGGGACATATTCCTGAACACTGATCAGGACATGGAAGCAAAAAAAAATCATTGAAGAGCTCAGCTTTGTCCCTCCTATCTGTTGCCAATTGCCCTAGTCTGTCTTGTAGGGGCCCTATGTTATCCTGTGCCTTCTTGTTGCTCCCTATATATCTATAGAAGGACTTTCTGTTGTCTTTTTAATTTTTGTTGCCAGCCTATGTTCCTTTGCAGCTGTGGCCTTTCTAACTGACTACCTGCAAGTGGAAGGTATACTCCTCCTTGGTAGCTACCCCCTGCTTCCACAGCCTGTATGTCTCTTTTTTGCCCCTAGGCCTTTCTGGATTTAGTCTTTTCAGCCAAGAAGGTTTCTTGGTTCTTTTGCCCCCTTTCATGCTCAATGGGATTGTCTCCTTCTGTACCCAAAGGATCGCTCCCTTTAGGAATGACCACCCTTCGTGGACTCCCATCTCAACAATGCCCCTGATCTTCAGTGCCTCGTTAACTAATCTCCTGAGCATGTTGAAGTTGGCCTTTCTGAAGTCTAGCACTTCCGCCCTACTGGTTATCTTTCCCACCATTTGCCAGATAGGAAATTCAATCAGTTGATGGTCACTATCCCCTAGGTTACCTTGTATCTGCAGATCCCCCACCAGGTCATCTACTGTAGACAATACCAAGTCCAGTAAAGTGTTTCCCCTAGTTGGATGGTATAGCTTCTGTGTTAGGTGAAGATCCTGTATGCAGGTTAAAAACCTACGTGAATGATTAGACTTGGTTGACTGCTCCTCCCAGCAGATATCAGGGTAGTTTACGTCACCCATGACAACCATGTCCCTTGACCATACGGCCTCTGAAAGGTGCCTTGAGAATTCTAGGTCTAGCCCATCCTCCTGGTGTGGCGGCCTGTAGTAGACCCCCAATACCAAGTCCCTTTCCTCTTGGCCCCCTTGTATTCTGATCCAATTTGCCCCCCACCTCCCATTCTGTTTTGATTACAGAAGATGTTTATTGCTACTTAATATAGAAAGAAACACCGCTCCCTCTTTTTTTCTCTATCCCTTCTGCATAGTCTGTATCCCTCAATGCCTACTGCCCAATCGTGGGTAGGGTCCTACCAGATTTTAGTTAGCCCAACCAGGTTGAAGTTTCTGTTTGAAAGCAGGAGTGTGGGTTCCTCCTGCTTGTTCCCCATGCTCCTAGCATTAGTATATAGACACTTAAGCCCCCCGATGGGTGCCCTTGGTGCCCCCCTGTCCTGATGCCTATTGGGCCCCTTAGTACTTATGTGGGCTGTTCCAGCATATGGCTCATGGTTCGTTGATCTTTGGTTCTCTCTGTCTTTTGCATCCCCATCCCCCGATTAACCTAATTTAAAGCCCTGTAAGAGAACAGACCCTTACCTGTTTTTTCAAAGCATAACTGCATTCTTCATAACTGCATTCCAAATTCCCTGAAGTTTTATTTGATCCTGAAACAAGGGCAATAATAATTTGTGTTAGGACTGTCCAACTTACAGGCAGCCACGGGCCATATGTGGCACCAGTCTTGCACCCTGGGCTCTCGCGTGCCACACAGGCAGTCCAGTGTCCCCTAGCTCCAATTCCTGGCCATGTGGGCAACCTGGCTTACCCCTCCCCTCCTAGCTGAATGTGCCACAGGGGCAGCCCAGTTTCACCCCCACCCCCTCCCAGCCATGCATGCTTTCACTTGCAGTGTAGGCACCCTGGCTCCTGTCTTTGTTGTGTACAATGAATGCAGTACAGGCACCCTGGCTCCCCTGCTGTGTATGCAGCTTCGACACCCTGACCTCTTCCTGCTGTGCTGCCCTGGTCCCAGGAATGGAGGAAGGAAGTAGAAGCTGTAGGAGGATGGGGGAGTCCAAAACCTTCTTGCTGTAGCAGAAGCAATGGCAGGGTGAGGGGAACAGTGGCAGCTGGGCTGGAGACTGCAGGCTGCATGATAACCCTTTGGGGGCCACATTCAGCCTACAAGGTGCTGACTGGACAGCCCTGATTTACATAATCTTGTACACTTTTTCTAGTTGTCTTCATCATCATGATCATCATTGTCATCTGTCCCTAGGTGTCTTGTTGATTTACCACTAGAATAGCTGCCTTGCAATAAATCTGTTTTTCTTCAGTGCCTTGCTTGTCTTCTGCTGCTAAGTGTAGGAGGCCGACTTCTCCATATGTTTCATCAGAAGATAGTAAAGTTATTTTAATGGGAAATAACTAATATCACAAAACCACTGTAAAAGTGACTTTACGTAACACCAAAAGCAATCTCTAATGTCCTCTTTGTTCTTAACCATGCTTGTGGAGAGCAAATGTGTCCATGGAGATTGATTTCTCAGTATTTCTCAACCCGTGGGTCATGACCTAAAAGTGGGTTACAAGAATATATGAAAGGGTCATGAACAAACTTTTAAAACATGGATCAACAAACTTTAAAAACGGATTCTCCTTTAAAGGAGAAAAAACATGGGAATCATTGGGCTTCCCCTGGCAGGCTGGCAGAGTTCCAGCCTGCAAGGGGCTGCTTGGGGCTGTGGGAGGAGGGCGATCAGGCAGGGGGCACCACATGCATGTGCGCACGTACACATGCACATGGCAGCCAGGCACCATGAAGAGCAGCTCCTGCAGCTCCCTGCAGATAAGTCTATGGGGCACGGGGGTGGGGGTGGCATAGACAACATGTCAGAGGGGCAAGATGGCACATGTGACACC
>NW_005842950.1:91894-103763 GCF_000455745.1 Alligator sinensis
CCCCCCCCCACCTCCTCTCCGGGGTAGAGCTGTGACATGAGGGGAGCAGCAGCATTGGACAGGCCATGGTGGTGGGGTAGAGCTGTGGCCTAGTGGAAAAGTGGCTGGTAGCAGAAGAAGGTGAGGGTAGTGTGGCCTTCCTCCCCATCCATCACTCCTCACACTGCTGGACGCATGGCTGATGCAGGGATTCCAGTGGCAGCAATGAGTCTCACCATCCCGCTCTGCCCTCTGGAGCTGAGTGCTACCTGCTGGGAGTGGCTTCTGCCTGTGCCAGTCTAGCCAGACTGCAGCCCCATTCCCGCTATGGGTACACAAATATGGGGCGGGGGGGCACATGTCTTCCCATGCCCCCCTTCCATGCCCTACCCCCCACCCCCTGTCACACGCACTGGGGGGGGGGCAGGGGACAATGGGTTGTATATGAGGGGCACCAGCAGGGCTGAGGGAGTAGACAGGTGTGGGTTGGGAGTGAAGGGCACCAGCAGGGCCAGGGGGCTGTTTTCTACTTAAACTGTCCTGACTTAAACAGGACTGACCATCAATGTTTACAAATTTGTCCTGGTACAAAACAGGTTGAGAACTACAGATCTTTGTGATATAGATATGGACAATAAAGCTCATAATTATTAAGGGTGTGTGAAGCAGGCTGCATTGGGTTTGGATTTGGCCCAATTCAGGGGACAGTGATTTGATTAATTGATTTGGATCATTGTCTGGATTTGATTCGGCTGAATCTGATGGTTCTATTCTGATTTGGGGAATCATTCATTCAGTCATAGGCACATCTTTAAATGTTTTTTCTACATACCTCGAAGTACCAGACACGGCTCATGAACATTGAGATGGTGGGGTGGATGGAGCATTCCACAGGAGTGGGGAGGGGGCACGTGCTTGGTGGTGGACACGGAAGTAGACTGGTAGTACTTCTGGTCCACTTCTGGGTCCACCACTGAGCTCATGGGGGACCCCCCCGTGCTCTGATCAAACGCTTCATCAGCCCCACCATCTCAGCATTCTCTATGAGTTGCGCCTGGTACCTTGAGGTATGTAGAAAAAGCATATAAAGCTGCATCTATGTCTGAATCACTGAATCTCTCCAAATCAAATTGGAGGCTTTCGATTCAATTTAGAGAGTTTAATGGGTCTTCTGATTCGATTTGGATCCGGCCACCAAATCAGGCCAAATCTCCTCCAAATCGAATCAGTGACTGAAGCTTTGCACAGCCCTAGTAATTATGTTACTTATTTTCAAGTTTCAGGACTTTGACTTAAAAGTTTTCCAATAGCATGGGATAAAAAAGTAATTTACATTTAAAGTGGAATACACTAGCTGTTAAATAGCACTGGGGAATTTTAGCCAGAATATAGTTACCAGAGTAGAATTTTGCCATGACTGTTGAGTTGATTACTGAAAATGCCAGGGTATCTTTAAGGGTGACACGCAAGATTATCATTTATGTGCATTCCAGCAGGTGAATTTATTGTAATGCCGTTGTAGAAAGAATTTGCCCCTGTAAAGAGGTGTGAATGTGCTATATTGGACATATGGATTGTGCAGCTTGGCTGCAAAATGCATTGGATAAATGTTATCTGAAAATGAAACGGATTGATCAGCTTCAAGGATATATAATCCATATCTGATGTTATCCCCGGACTTCTGATTTCAACCAGTTATACCATTACCTGTGACCAAAACAGCATGAAACTCACAGAGAACGTTCAGCATTTTTCCTTACCAAACCTATAACTGCCTAACCTCAAGATTTTGTGGGGTTTCATAAACCTCCTCCTTAAAACCTTAGGACTGTCACTGCTACAAACAGAAACAGTGATATTGATTAGAATGGAGGAGAGAGAAGTCCCTTAAGTGCAAATGATAAAGAAAAGTTCGTCTCTAGCAAGGCAGTAAAATATTTTTAAAATGATAGAGATAGATAGAAATAAAAATGTGTCAATATTTGTGCCACATGATAAAAAAACATGTGAGGACAGAGGGGCAGTCAAAATGAAGATGCTTGGAGCTGGGCAAGACAGAAATGTGATACTTGTATGGGTTTCAGGAAGAGGGGGAAGAAGAAACTGAGGGAGAAGAAACTGAGACAAATGCAATGACAAAGAAAAGAAGAGAACAAAAGATTAATTCTGCGTGGGGAGGTGGCTGAAGATGGCCATGAAGTCATGACCAAGAAAAGAAGTCTTTTCCCTGAAGACATGGAAGTAAAAGAGTACCTTGTTTTCCAATAGGTGGGAAATATCCAAATTAGCCATTCCACTTACATAAATTAGACCTCAGGCCCAATCTGAGCAGACTCTGGCAGGCTACAGAAGAATCTGTGATGGTATATTCCATACAAATGGGATTTAAAATCCGAAAAAGCAGTAGTTTATACCTCTTGTATATGCCACTTGCCATTGTTCTGGCATTCTAGCACATAGCATCAACTATTGAAAATTAAGAAGCATTTATCCTTGTCAAAGTGTTATTGCACTTCTCCAAAGAGATTTTTTTCAGAGCAGTGAAATAATATTGCATGGGGTTACTATCCCATGTCATAAAACTGAGGTACTCCTGCAGTCTCAGAGATGCTACACACTCTTACCTCCTATCCATTGGTAAAGTGGCAGCCAGGGCCCCTCATGATAAAACAGACCATGACCCTGGGCTTTGTCATACAAAGTCAACAATATCTCAGGATTTCAGTATATGAAAACAGGCTATTTTGAAACAGGCCAACAGGTGGCAGAACCACCTATGTGGTTTTGAAACTTGCATTCTCCTATCATCCCATAAACCTTGATCCCTTTTAAATCCCTTCTTCCCACTAATACTTAGTGAACTACAACCCTTCCTCTAATTACCTTATTTTTTCATTGTCCCTTTTTTCATTTATATTCTTCACTTCTCACAACCTTTTTTTTTTCTGCCTGAGCACACAGATACACAGATACTAGACATTGCCAAGGAAAGTGTGTGATTTCTTGTTTTATTCTCATGGTTTCTGTAAGGATGACACAGACATCCTTAAAAACATGCACAGTCTTTCTCTGTTATTTTGTCCTCAAAATATCTTCACTGCTCTAACACCCCTCCTCAAACATACAGCCTGACATCCTCTTCTCCCTCTCTCTAGTGTGATACTTGAGTCCTCCTGTGACTTCTAGAATGTTTTTACCCATACCACCCTAATTTTTCCCCCTATGCCACTACCAAGATGTTGAGTAAGCCGTACACACCTCGTTCTTTGTTCCTCCCCTCCACTTCTGTGAACAAGCTTCACTCTCACCAACTGCTGGGAAAATTCCTGTCCTGCTGGGGAGAGGAATTTGATAGCCATATCCTAGCGACTCTGATGCTACTTCTCAGTGGATGGTTAGGTTACAGGTTAGGTGTTATAGCAACAGCATTACGTGCTCCCTTCAAACGTTCAAAAAATTACCAGACCTCCCTGCCATTATAAAAAACATTAGACTGGCTTAGAGAATGATGACAGTGTAGGAAAGTGTGGGAGTTAATTGAGTTTCAGGAATGTGGATTCTGTAGGATTTTGTGAGTGATTTTTCTTACAGAGTAAGAATCTGAAGTTTTGCTGCCTGCATGAGACCTTTTGTACCTATCATTGAACCGCCCTTCTGGTTTATTTTACATTAAGATATAAAAGCCCTGTTTGTTGAGAACTGTCATCTGAGAGTCAATTGGGCTGAGCTAAAAAACGAGCTACGCAAATTCTGCATAGGAGTTTAACTGTGTCTGGCAGTAACCTTACTTCTAATGACATCATGGTGAGTGTATTTAGTTTATGCTGAAAAGTAGTTGTCAAGGAAAACTGCTCCGTATTTGTGAAGGAGCTTGTGGAGGATTTTCCTCCCAGTCTCTTCCCTGTCTTTTCTACCATCTTATTTGTTTGCTTTCCTTTCCTTTGTCATTGTCTCCTTACCTGTCTGTCAACCTGGGTGTCTTGGATTATGGCTACTACATGACCTCAAGCAGGTACAGGGGGAGTGAATCTAGTCTCTTATTGTTCTAAGCACTGATCTCATAACATGGGGGCAGGGGCTAGACCTTAGGTGGCCAGTGATGCTTTTTACATTTTTGTCTGATGCCGATTAATCACCTGCCTTGATAGGACCCGGAGGGTGATGTCAAAGGGGCTATATAAACCTAAGACTGCCCAGGGGGAGGGCAGCAGCCATGATAAAGACACGCACAGCAACTGCAACATCTGCAACTCTGTCTCTCTCTCAGGATGGTGAAGTGAGTAAATTACCTGAAACCTACCTAGATTTATAACCTGCTGTAAGGTAGAAGCATATCAACCAACTCCTAAGCTGACACTGTTTGCTCTAATGTTATTCTTTGATATTTCTCTATCCTGGAAGGCCCCAAGCCTACTCTATTTAACCAATAAAGCTCTCCACTATAACAAGCATGATGAACTTGCTGGGAGAGGGATTGGGCACACCTTTTGTAGTCCCTATGCTTGGCTGGCTAAGGGAGGCTACTTTCTGTGCTTCAGGCTTAAGGAAGCACCCCAAGTTCTTGCAATGGGTCAAGCACCTTCAAGGTCTACAAAGCTTTTGTAACCCAGGGGGCACAGGGCCCCATGACAGACCAGAACCCCAGGGTGTTGGCAGTGGTACCCCCAGGCTTCCGGGTGTGATCCAGGAAGGGGGTCAGCCAGATGTGTGGTGTCCCTGGGGAGGCACTGAGAGCTTGGTAGGTGGTTGGGCATAGTGAAGTGGGTGTCTCAGTGTAGGGGCACCCCCTACTAGCCCACCACACAGCTAAGATACTTAAACGTGTGTGTACACAATACATTTATTGGGTACCACCAAAGGACCTGTTCCCATGCTCCATTAGTTAAACTCCCAGTATTATCAATTAGGAAGTTTTGTATGAAGATAAGTTAGCCTCAGGTTCAGTTCAATGGAAACAATACAGATGTCAGGGGACAAATTGTGCTGTAAACATTTGGGCATATATAGCACTCAGAATCTGAGGGAAACAGATGCACAAACCTTTTTAAAAGGGTTTAAATCTGCCTGGAGTGGTTCAGAAGTGTACCTGGAAAATCAAGTACTAATTTAAACCCAATCACTTTGAACTGGTTCAGTGTTATATGTGGACCCCAAATGTTCTGTGACACAGGTCTGGTTGGTTCACCAGGCATCCCACACTGCATTGCTCCATACCCGCTCCCACATATACTACTGCATCTGGCCACCCTGGTACACAGCCAGAACTCTATAACCTCCTTTTTATTCCTTTAGTTAACACTGGGCACATTTACAAAAGAGGTTTACTGCACAGTAACTGTCTTGGTGTCTACACATGCTCCCCTATTAGGCTGCAGTAAACTAATTTATTCTGCAGCAGGATAGTACTTGTATTTACTACCCTGCACAAATTCCTCAGCAGCGCACATGTAGACACTGCCTGGCTAGCTGGGGCACAAAGGTGCTTCAGTGTGGGGGCTGCCTGCACTAAAGCTCCCTTGCACCCCAGCCAGTCCTTGTGTAGCACATTAGCTAGGGGGAGCAGCCCTGGGCTGGTAGGCTGACCCCTTGAACCCCCTGCCAGCTGGAGCTGCTCTGCCCAGGATCCATGTGCCATGCATGAATAAACTGTGGAGTTTATTGCTCTGTAGTTAATTGCTCTGGGGCACATGTTTAAATGGCATGCCCAGGAGCAATGAGCAATAAGCCCCATAGTTTATTTGGGCACCATAATTACACAAGTAGATGTGCTCCCTCTCCTCCCCACTTTAAAAAATAAATCAATGACCTCTCTTGTATTGCTTGTTTGATAGAAGTTATTTTTCTGACAACTAGCTGTGTTCTTATTCCCTACTTCACTACCAACACCCCCAGCCCCTGGGGACAAAGCATCCCACCCCTACCACACCACTCCCCAGGTCATCAAACACATTGCAGACTTCAGTCCATTGCAAGCTATTACAGTTTATTGAACTTGTGTTTAGGAAAGAATGGAAAGTAGAAAAGTAAAAATGCCCCGGCCACAAATCACCCACCCTCTGGGACCTCCAAAGCATGGGTGCAAGTCCTTCTCCTCGACTAGCTTCCTAGGAGGGACGTTGGGCTGGGTGCTCACTCTGGGTGCCTGCACTCTGACTTACGGTATTAAAGAACTGCAGTCTTTATTCATTTAAATCATTTGTTTTTCAAACAAAAGGAGTTTCTTACATTTTTTTTCCTAACCATTATTGGCAAATTCACTTTGTGTAGTTCCAATGCACATAGAATCCATGTCAGACCTATTCAGCACAAACAATATATAATCAAAAGATACTTGCAATAAAAACAGCATGCAGGTTTACATGGTAATTTAAGCTGTGTAGATCTTTTTTCCAGCTAACTTATTCTGGAAATTGCTACATTTACAATTACCACATTCTAATGACCATAGGAATCTGTGCTACATCAGAAAGACTATATAATAATTGCATCCTAAGAAGTACATTCTATAAAAGTTATTGTGTATTTCCAGGTGCCAAAAAGGATAAGTAGAAAATGGGAAATAAAGAGACAAGGTGATTATTTTCTGAGCTTCTATTTCAATACTTCAGTAGAAGTTAAACATCTACTGGAAAAAATATTGTTGACTTTGAATATGGATGATGTTGCAGAAGCTAGGCTTAATACATTATGGATAAAATCAAGATTGCATTTAAGACATGGAAGCTTGCTAAATGATCTTAGACATGTAATTTAAGCTTTTCTGTGCCTTGATTTCATTGCAACAATGAGCTTTGAGATCTTATTGATTTAGAGCCCTATAATAGGTATTCATTAATATAATTGGAAGACTCTGGTGGTCATTGAAATGCAATCTACTATAACCATTTTTTTCCTGCTAGGATAGCACGCATCTTTCTGAGATCTGTTCTCTCACAATTATCCTGAAAATCTGTTCCCAGTGTGAGGTATCATCGTTTAGTTTAGTGCTAAGATATTAACTCAAATGTAACTTGCAGCTTTTTATCATGACCAACTCTTCCAGAGCTTTAAGTAATAAGGGGTTGGGTATGAGAGGCAGTTGAATGTCGGTCTCTGGTTGCATAGCAGGGCACAGAGGAAACAGCAGGTTAAATAATTTCAGGAGTTTGGAAGCAGATTGAGGAATACCATTTCTAATCAAATGTCCATAGACACCAGCTACAACATAAATTTAGTTGTCTGTCTGAAAACGTGACTGTTCTAGTTTTCAGACTGTGGTTTCATTTTGTCAAAGAAATTACAAAGGAACGTAATTTCTTTTGTGACTGTTTTAGGGCACTTTTTTCTCTACAATCTACTTACTGCTTTATGGATTATAGTGCCAGCATTTCTTACATGTGTTCTCTTGTTTTTGGTGCATTTGTCTCCCACTTGGTTTTATGGTTGATATGAAATAAAATGATGGTGTTATGAATACCACCAGTTTGAACAAGTGAGTCATAATTCAAGACTGAAAATAAAAGGGGATGTTCCAATATCTGTACAATATTATGCATAATGGACACCTGGTTTGAAATCTAGATCTAATTCTACAGAATAAAAGGTCCAGTCCAGTCTTCCATTAGTAGTGCCACCTGTTGCTGGTGCTGTACTTAGTGACTGTTTGTAAACTCATTCTTGGTTTCATTTTGAGGCAGTCTAAAGTAGCTTGCATTTGGATAGAAAACATCCATAGTTGGACCATCTTGTGCTTCTGCACAAGCTTCTGGTGTGCTTTGCCACATATTTGCATGGGCTTGTTTTGGATTAAGATCCACAGTTGCCAAGCCAATATTAAGCATGCTGAGGACAGCATTTCCACCAAGGGCAATAGCTCCCGAAAAGGCACTTTGCTGACTAAGCGTTGTTCTTTCAAAAGTGGTAAGAGACAGATTTTTAAAATATATTTAAGCCTCTCTGCTACTGAATTCATTAGTTGCCAAAATGCATTCAAATATCTCCCCCACTATCACAACTAGTGGTGGTAGCAGGGGCCATGATCTCTAGAAACTGACTAATTAGGTGTGTGTAACAGGGGGCCTGCTCGGGGCCGACTTCCCAGTGGCCTGCCCACCTGTTTCTGGGCTACCTGCCCACCGTCTTGCCCACCACACCTTGTTGTTAATTACATCTTAACTAATTAATTAAGCTGAAGGCTGCCCATTTACTGCCCCGATGCCAGGGGGCACTATCTGCCTGCAGCTCCATTCCTCCCCTACACTGCAACCCAAGCCTCGCTGATGGCATCTATAGTTCTCACAATCACCAGTCCCTCACTGGGCCCCAGAATCCTACTGTTGGACCCCTCTACAATCCCTCCATTCCGGCAGCCTAATCCACCTTCATTCTCAGCAAACATGGCTCCCTGAGCTGCTTCCCCCTCACAGGTGTGGTCCCCCCTCCAGACCTTGGCCTACTAGCCCTGGCTCACCTCCAAGCCAGTCAGAACCCCAGGCCCTCAGCCCTTGGGCGTTCCTCACAGTGGGCCCCTTGGCCCTCTGACCCTTCCAATCCTGGCCCCAGCATTGACTAGTCAGGGGAAATGTCAGACAGGTTTTCAAGTCCATGACCTCACACTCGTCTTCTGGGGTCCACCTTCTAGACCCTCCAAACAAGGGGTAACCCACCCAGTTGTGGGGCTAGGAGTTAAGGCACCCCAACCCACTTTTCACCAGGGTGGTAACTGGCCTGGCATTTTCTGGGGGCTCCCACACCACTGGGAGCCCCACCAGGCCACCTACTCCCGGCAGGATGCAGTTTTAGGACCAATGGCCCCAGGACCATTTTGGAGCCTCCTTACCATCCCCTACAGCTCCTCCCTTACCCTCAGATAATACCAGCAGCCCTCCAACCAGACAATGTTGTTACCTGGCCTCCAGCAGCAGAACTGCCCTGTTTATATGGGCAGCCCCAGATTCAAAATGGCTGCCCTCATCAGGCACCTGGCAGCTGCCAGCTCCAGCCCCTTAAAGTGACAGGCACAAACAGTGCCCTGCCACAGGGTGCCAGAACAGAGGCAAGGGAGGGAAATTTTTTGGTAGTTGTAGCCTCCAGCAAAGGGCAGCAAGTGGGGGTATCTAGGAACTAGCATGCAGGAGGGCTTTGGGCTCTGGAGTATGGAGCGATGTGCATGTGGGAGAGAGAGCCTGTAGCCAGGGGTTCTTAATCCTGCCACCAAATTAGGTATTTTATATTGTCACTCTGCATGTCTGGCAGCAACATCCTTGAGCCCCCCCTGCCTGAACCCTGTGGTTGCTGAGTCCTAGCTACTTTCCGTCACTCTATACTAACCAGAGACCATGGCTGCCTCTGTCAGAGCCTGGAGTCCTCTTCCAGGTCTGCTGCTGGTCCCCAGGGAGCAATAATTCAAAATACTGGTTACGTCTCTCATCTCACCCTAAGTGCCTTGAGAAGTCCATAAAAGTAAATGGGGCTTGTTCTTAATTGCCTTAGAGCAGGGGTGTGCAATTTTTGGACTCATGTGCCACGTAAGGAGTTTTGGGGAACTGTCATAGGCCAAGGTCAGCAGCCATCCTGCTCCCCTCCCCCCCCCCTTCCCTCCCCTCCACAGCAGTTCACCAAACCTCCTTATTTGGGATGGGGCCATGGGTGAGCTGGGAGCTAGTGAGAATGCCAGTGGGCAGTAGATTCAGTAGGGCTGCCACCAGTGCTGCCTCCAGGTGTCCTTCTACCCTGAGGAGGGACTGGAGCTGCTGCCCAGATTTGGCAGCAGTGGTCTGAGTGTGGAGATGATGGCAGCAGCAGTGGCAGCTGGGCAAAAGCTGGTGCTAGGTACTAGCACGAGAAAAAAGCGGGACCTGGTGGTGGGCTCAGCCACATCTCCCTCACAGATTCTAGGCCCTTCTTGTTCCTGCCACCTGGAGCCTGCACTGGAGCTGCCCTGTGGCTCCTCCCCACTGGTGCTGCCACCATGAGTACCACCTTTGGGACATGCCAGACTGCTGTGCCTGGTGGGGTGGCAGCAGGGTCAGGTCTGGGGTTGTGTGCTCAGTTCAGGGCTTGGGCTTTCCCCGAGTAAGTCCGAGATGGTCTCCCTGGGGCCAGGCCCAGCAGCAGCTGGAAGGATCCACTGCCACTGGGACTGCTGGGAAATGGAGTCTGGCCATGGAGCTGTGCCAGCCCCACTGTGTGCCCAGGAATGTCAGTTCACACCATGGGCCAGATGGTAAGGGACACACCGCAGGCCAGACAAAGTTTCTCCTTGGGTTGGATCGGGAAAGTCCATTGGCCCACATAAGAGTGATTCAGAGGTAGATGACTTACTGCCCCATCTGGATGGGGCATTGGAGTAGTATCCCCCTCTGCATCTGATGGACACTGAGAGGAATCTTAAGTGATAGACCACTCCACTCCATCCAAAAAAGATCCCCACAATAAGACTCTATAGACTGAGCAACTTTCTTCAACTTACCCCCTCCACCATTGTGGACACTTGTATAGGTTTGTGTGCATATATCTTTTTTCTCTCTCAGCATTGCAAACCCCCTTCCCCCACCCCTGGGCTTAATTGGCTAACATAGTATTTTCTGTAGTTGCATCCCCTTCCTCACCCCCATCCCTCTTATGTTAGTCACTTGCTCGGGCACTCTGTATGGCTTTGTCATCTTTTTGGTTCATGATTCTTAACATCTACTAATAAAATTCAATCTGAGGAGAGAGGATCTTGAGTGTAGAATGAATATGCAGAAACAGGTGTATACATTGTATCCTTGGTGGTATAAGGTGGGCTGGGCATTTATTTCAGGTGGAGGGCCACCTACCAAGTTTTGGCAAGCTGTCAAGGGTCACATGGGTGGCCCTGCGCCTTGGTTACCATCTTGGGACTGGAAGTCCTGCCCATAACCTCTGAAATTTGCCACCAGAAGTCTTTCCCTGTGCCCCTGGAAGTACTCCTTTGGGGAAGAGGGTTTGTCATCTTAGAACCGGGAAAAAAAACCAAATTGTATACTAAAAATCAAACACCCATAATAATATATTTTAATTCAATTAAAAATATATTTTTGTCCTTATTTGTGTGTTTGTGCAGTATATGTAGAAGTGATTGCATAATAGCTCAAAATGCAGTCTTACTTTGGTATAGTGTGTGGGGTGTCAGCAGGTGTGTGTGGGTGGGTGTGGGGTTTGTGGGGAACTGTGGGTGGGTAGGTATGGGGGTTTATGTGTCTGTGTGTGGGAGGGTGTGGCTGAGGGGCTTGCAAGAAGAGTTTAAGGGTGTGTGGGATGTGAATGGGAGCCCCCCCCCACACAAAACCCTCTAAGCTAGTCAACACCCACCCTCACCCCATAACAGCCCAGTGCCCAAGCACCCTGCATTGCCTCCCTGCCACCGCCATCAGAATTCAGCCCCAGTTCACCCCGTGGCCATTCGGTACCCTTGGCCACATGTAGAGTTAGCTGTGGGGACCAGTATGTGCATCTGCAACGCTGCACATTTGCCTGTTAGGGCTGAGCAGCAGCAGTAGCAGCTGGGCAAAAACTGCTGCCCAGCACAGGGGAAAGTGGCCCCTCCTCCTTGCTGCCACGGTGCAGTTTTTGCTGTGGCTTCCTGGAGCCCATACTAAGCTAGGCTGCAGTGCAGCTCCTTCACCGCCACCTGTGAGCTGCCCTGTGGCTGCTCCACACTGTCTCACTGCTGCTGTACTGGGCACCCCAGAGGTGGTGGTGAAGGAGCCGCACCACAGCCAAGCACAGCATAGGCTCCAGGCAGCCTCAGCAAAAACTGCCTGGCAGCAGTAAGGGGGAGGAGCTGCTTTCCCCTGTAACAAACAGCAGTTTCTGCCCACCTGTTGCTGCCACTGCTGCTGATGCTCAGCCCCAATGGGTGAGCGTGGAGGCAACACAGGGCCCCGGG
>NW_005842950.1:103773-113586 GCF_000455745.1 Alligator sinensis
GGGCCGTGTAGGACAAATTGCTGCTCAACATGGGGAGAAAAGCAGTCTCTCCCCTTCCCAAAGCTGGTGCTTCCTGGTGTAGCCACTTGGAGCTCACACAGAGCTGCCATCTGTCTGCTCTGTGCTGCCACCATTGCCCCATGGGGCAGCTCAGAGATGGCAGTGATGCAGTGGAAACACAGGACAGCTCCGTGTGGGCTCCAAGCAGCTGCAACAGGAAGCACTGTTAACTATAGGGAGAGGGGCTGCTTCCCTCCCCACGCTGAGCAGCAGTTTGTCCCGTGCTGCCACTGTTGAGCTCAGATGGGTGAACATGGGGTATGCAAGGTTGGGGCTGTGTGTGCTGGTCCCTGCCTGTACTGTGGGGCTGGGGTCGGGGGGAAAGGGAAGTGTGAGGGACTGCAGCAATAGCTGGTTGGGAGCACAGGGCCTGCACTGGTGGGGCCCAGAATACAATGGCAGAAGCATGGGGTCCCGGCCAGGGAGGGACGCTAGGTAGCCAGGCCAGCTTCCCTCTCTGTAGTAGGAGTGTGTGGAGCTATGGAGCCAAGCCAGCCCAGCCTGGCTCTGTAGTAGGGGTGTGTGAAGCGGACCCTATTTGATTCAGATTCAGCCCGAATCGGAGACAGTGATTGGATTCGTTGATTTGGATCACTATCCCCAATTTGATTTAGCTGAATCTGAATTTGAAGATTTGGAGAATCAGCGATTCAGCCATAGACACAGCTTTAAAAGTTTTTTATACATACTTCAAAGTACCAGCACAGCGTGTGAATGCTGTGATGCTGGGGCAGATGGAGCATCCCACAAGAGTACTGAGGGGCCCTCCACATGCTCGGTGGCAAACCTGAAAGTGGACCAGTAGTAGTTCTGGTCCACTTCTGGGTCTGCCAGGAAGCATACTTGGGGGACCCCCTGCACCCACTCCAGGTGCTCCCCAAGACCCAGGAGGCACCAGGTCTTGAGCCTGGGGAGGGGTGCAGGGGGACCCCCCCGTACGCTCCCTGGTGGACACAGAAGTGAACCAGAAATGTTTCTGGTCCACTTCCAGATCTACTGCTGAGTGCGCTGGGGAGCCCCCTGCACTTCTGTGGGACACTCCATGCACCCCATCATCACAACATTCATGAGCCACCTGCTACCTAGAGGTATGTAGAAAAAACATTTAAAGCTGTGTTCATGTCTGAATTGCCGAATCTTTCTGAATCTCTCCGAATCAATTAGGAGGGTTCCAATTTAATTTGAAGAGAGTAAAGGGTCCTGTGATTTGATTTGGAGTCAGAGATTTGGCCACCAAATCAGGCTAAATCTCTGTCAAATCAAATCTGGGACTAAAGCTTTTCACAGCGCTACTCTGTAGATCCCTGCCAACCCATGCCCTGAACTCCTGCCACCCCACTCTGGGCCCCATGCTCCTTTCCACCTGCTTGCTTCCACTCCTCCCCATCCCCGCTACCACTTCCCCATTTTCCTGCCTACCCACTGGCAGCTCCTGGACTACATGGCTCCTTGATGCATAGCCATGATGGCAGGACTCAGTAGGATGGAGCCGGCCCGGCCCTGAGGACTGGGGTGATAGCCCGTGGTCCTCCTCTGCCTTCCTGCCCCCCCTTACCTGAATTTCCCACTCCAGCACAGGGAGACAGGAACAGCCCCATGGTCCCAAGCCAGAAGTCTCTGCCAGGCAGTTGCTTCTGGCTGGGGGGGGCTGGGGACAGGGCTGTGTGGGCCTTGCTGTTTCAGGGTCCTACCATGGCTTTCCCAGGGTCCTACTGTTGCTGTCTCCAGTTATCTTTGACAGACAGCCAGGGGCAGATAAATATTAATTTTCTAAATGTTTTAGGGGCCCCACAGGCCAGACGCATAGGTCTGGCAGGCCGGATCTGACACATGGGCCGTATTTTGCCCACACCGATCTAAAGCAAGAGCCAGAAATGGCTGGATAGAAAGCTAGAAAACTGTCATCTAAATGAACAAAGGGGAGAAGAATTCCATTCAAAGTACCAAGCCAGACAAGACTATCTACTCATCCAAATAGAAAGGAGTTCCCAGCTATGAAGTGAACAGGGAACAGCCCAAGTGCAGGGGTTTGTCAGAGAGCTGCAGTTGGAGGGCTGTCACCTCAGCTACAAGGGTGAGCTTCCATGGACATCACTACACATTTTGCCCAAATACTATGTCAGCACCTCCCTAAGGACCTAGTCCTATCTATATTAAATCCTTTGAGGAAAGTAATAACTTGGAAATATTCCACTGTATAAAATGTATGCATTAGCATAGTAGCTTTTATTTAAGATGGTACCAGTGTAACAGAGAACAGAATGTGGTACATGGCATACTTTTGGTTTAAAATAATACAGGACTTTGTCGGTACCTTAATACACTTCAAGAAAAAGCAGACTCTGGATCTCACCTATTGATCTCCTGCAAAATTTGAAAACTTAACTTGAGCTTTTGCTTTTTTGAAGTAAGATGAAAGCAAATGGCTCAGTTTATCTCTTACCTTCAGAACAAGGTTTCCAATTGTCCTTATCACTTTGAGCCAGAAAGTTTTATAGATTGCTAGACACTTCAGAATCTCAGTTTTCCTGATTT
The DNA here is from genome assembly GCF_000455745.1 of Alligator sinensis. Taxonomy (NCBI): domain Eukaryota; kingdom Metazoa; phylum Chordata; order Crocodylia; family Alligatoridae; genus Alligator; species Alligator sinensis. Next base: position 106,369 of record NW_005842950.1, read on the forward strand.
GACAGAGGATGGCAGATTTCTTGTTTCCATTTAAACTGCTTTCAGCTTGCAATGAAATCCCATTTAAACTCTGAGATCTGGATTGAAGCCTGAGGATCAAAGAAAATAACTAAAGAAATTGGGCTTTTGCTTAAAGTAGCAGTTGAAAGGGTAACTGTCACATTTTGTTTCTTTTGGAGGGCACATACCATCTGGTTCCTCCAGAAAGAGCCTGTCTCCATTAATATGGGCCCGTAACCTGTGTTTTATATGATCTATGGCATAAACACAAGTGAGAAGCATAAGTGTGTAATACAAAGGCTTTCGAGGTTTTTTTTTAATGTTTAGGATGTTCAAAGTAATAAACTAGTCTAAAATCCAGACATGGCTAGTAACAAAGCATAGGAACATTTGAAATAAATTACTCTTCCAGCAATAAACGCATCAGCCAGTGGGTTTGTAGATTAGGACATAGAGGTTGGCATCAGTTATACTCATGGATAGACCAGGATTGTAGCAAGTTGGGGGCAGCTACACCTGCTTCAGCTGTGTTGCTTGTGCAGTGAGTTCTCTAAGCTCACCCGCTTGTCAGTGCAGCTCCTGTTGGAGCTCCACATGTACTGTGAGCTTTCTGAGCTCAGCAGCTGATTGGCCTGGGCCCTGGCTAGAGCCCCTGCTTTCACATGGATCCAGAGCTGAGGAAGTGAGCAGCACTGATGTCTGCCCTTTCTCCTGTCCTGTCCTCTGAATTCAGCCACAGTGGAAAAGAGGGGATGAGTATGGCAGCATTCAGCCCTGGGCTCTGGAGCTGGGTGAAAGTAGGGGCTCCAGCCTGTTGGACATAACAAGCCAATACCCACATCAAATGGTGAGACCAGAGAGCTCATGGCACCTGTATAGCTCCAGCAGGAACTGTGCTGACAGGCTAATGAACTGAAAGTTCACTGTTCATTTGCCACACAGCCAAAGACTGGGAGAGGTAGAACTGTACCTCTTCCCATGCACCAGCCCATGATTACTCTAATCTGCATAGTGTAATGAGCAGGAGAGACACAAGCTTCAGGGTGCACAAATAGCACCCACTGTCACTCCTAGCCCCTGGTGCCATCTCCACTGCTGCTTCCATGGACAGACCCTGGATATTGTGTCTCTTTCCCAGTCAGCTCATTTCCAAACACTACAACATTCAAGGGGATTCTGATTGGTAACCCCGTATAATCTAACATGAGAAGTGGTAGCTGAACACTACTCATTCAGTTTTTCTCTGCACTACAAGGGAGCAATGTGGGGGTAGAGGGCATGGTTGACCCCTGGATATCCTGGGGTAAAAAAAAAAAAAAATTACAAAAAAAAATGTGGAACAGTGCACAAGGAGCAGCATGCACCACTCAAAATGAGAGCCACACTGCAGCTGCCAGCAAGGCTCTGAGCACCAGGATTGCCACTGGTGCAGCCCGGGAGGCATGTTTGTGGCTTTTGGGCATGTTTCAGATTCTAGCTACCTGCCAAGGACTTCAAGTTCCTTCAAAAGTTCTAAAGCACTTATGTTTCCTCACTGAGGTAATGTTCTTTGCTTAAAACAATGCATCGCTGTTGTAGTTGTACGTGGGGAATGGTAAATACCATAAAGAATACAGAACTGCCTACCCCCAGTTTTAAAAATAATTTTTCCAAGAACTGTTGGCCAGATCCAAACTGTAATAGAAAAAAAGTTGACATCATAGGTGTCTCTGGCTTATTTTGTGGGTTCATATTTGTTCTCCTGAGCAAATATATTATGTGCCGGGGTCCTGGCCACAAGCCAGGGGTTGGGACCCAAGCTGCCTTGAATGGTTCCCAGGGTCCTGGCTTCATGCACAGGATATACAGGTAAGCACAGTTGAGTCATACATTATACAATCTTTATACAATACTATACTGGCTATAAATGGAGACCCAAAGTTACACTACCTCCAATGGTGACAAACCCTGCACAGGTAAGCAGCTGATATAAAACTGTAAATCACAGGTGAGTACAGGTGAACAACAGGTAAGTCAGGTTAAATACAGGTAAACAAGCAATAGATACAAACTAACCCAAATAAATAACAAACAGTCAATAGGTTCAGATAAATCTGGATAAGTACTAGTAAATACCAGTAGAACCCAGGGAAGGTATCAATCAAGGTTGCTATCCCACCTATCTACATACATGCATATAATAACCCTAAACAACAAATCACACTATAAATAACAAAATATAAGGCACTTCCACAAAATATAAAGCACATCAGCCTTAGATTAAATGTAACCCTTTAATTCCCTGGTGCCCAGAATGGTCCTGGTGCATTGGCAGTACTCCTGCAATTAGTACGAAAGGGGAACTTCCCCGGGGATCTTGGCCTGTGGCTTAGGCAGGTTGCCCTCCAAACAGCCCACCTAAGAGGCCTGACCTGGGTGTTTCCTACCCTGTGAGAGATCACATGTTCCCAGGTAACTCACGCTTCGGAGGAAATCACTTGGATGGTCTGCATCTCCTTGCTCCTGTTGCTCCTCTCTATCAAGGCCCCCGGGGCCAATGGCTCCTCATGGCTACTGCCCATTGATGCCCTGTGTGTCATGGTATGCACCAAAGGATCTGCCTTCTGGGGTGGGGGGGGGAGGAGTTGGAGGCCCGGGTCTCCTCATGTGGTACCAGGGCTTGGTCCACTCCCGGACCCTCTGTGCAGCATTGTCTGCACCAAGGCACTGGCAGTGTGCCAGTGGCCACTGGCCTGAGCCACCTCAAATGGCTCCTAGAGCCTCTGATTTGCCATTCACCATCTGTGCACCAAGAAAACCTGGCTGCTTGCCAGGAAATGAGGGACCCAAACTGCTTGGGCACTGGAGGCCTGGCTACAAGCCAGGGGTTGGGACTCGAGCTGCCTTGAATGGCTCCCAGGGTCCTGGCTCCATGCACTGAGTCATGCACCATGCTCCCGGTGGCCTGCTAGGGTTGCAGACCTGAGCCACCTTGAGCGGCTCCCAGAATCTGGGCCCCACGACCCATGCTGCACACCAGCTGGGCTGGAGCACCGGACTGGTGTGGGGAGTCTTTGGGGCTCTTCTGGGTGCTGGCTCCGCCTGCTGGGCAGCTCTTCTCAGCTCTTCTGCCCCCCTTTCTTCTCTGTCCCCGACACGTCTTCCCTGCGCGCTGGACATGCAGTTCCTTTTTATTCTTTTCAGAGGCTCCGCCCCCCAAAGTTCTGCTGGACTGGCAGAGTGCAGTCTTGAACCAGGTCCAAGGCTTTTCTTTTTTTTGCTCTCACCCCAAGCAGGGGCAGGGCAAAGCCCCTCCCAACAGTTACGCAATTGGTGGATGGGTTCCACCAATCACAATGGAGATTGCCCAAGCCCAGATGAGCTGGGCTGCATCGGTAAGTCCGCCACATTGGCTTTCCCATCACATTTTACTTAATGATTTTGGAAATGAGTTGTTCACATGTTGGCATATTACCACATATATCCACATTGGCATATTACATCCAGTCATCACATCAAGATTGCTGAAAGTATAAGCATTCTGAACCATACATATAAAAAAATACCACAGCTTTGATGCTAGCAGTGGCATTGAGTAAGGTACAAAGACTATGCATTGAATGGGTGGAATAAGCTCTTTTGTTTGAGATTCCAAATTCTCTTCTGAGCTCCACTGTGCTTTTCATATTTGACCCATGGCCCTAAATGGTACGTGTCAAATGACTGAAATCCCCATTTCTTTGCATGTTCAAGAGCCTTTGTCAGTCCAAGGCAACAACAATATATAAGACTCAGAAATGAAGAAAATGTTTTTTGGATTATAAAGCTGCTGTCTCTTGCCTTAGTTGCATCCACTGCAGAAACAAACCTAACAATCATTGTCATCTGCTCTTTGCATTACTGTTTTCAATACAGTCAAGTGTGATAGAATAATACTTGATTGCTTTCAGGATCCTAGATATTTTCACTCTGATAATGAGTGTAAGTTTTCTCCAAGGTCATTCATTCTTTCAAAACCAAAACCAAGAAATTCCACGAATGTTAAAGAATGCCTTAATGTGTATAGAGATTGTCACTTAACTTCATGGGCAATATTTTCTAATCCATGCATTCTGAACAGATCAAAAAACCTTCCCAAAACTAACAGCTTGCTACTATTCCATAAGAGAATTAATTTGATGCTATTTTTTGTTTCTCTCCCATCAGAGCTTCCTTCCATCTCATTACTAAGTCTCTCCAAATATGTTCATATGATCTGCCAATTTGTCATGTCCTTCTAGGATACTCAATATGTTTTTCCAATATCAAACACCATTCCTGACTAACATGAAAGCACCAAAAAATAAATGACTTATGGAAGCAGCAATAAGTAGAATCAATTGATGTGGAGTACAAAAGCCACTCACTTAATGCATTCTCTTATTGAAAGCTAGTATGAAAAATGAAGTTTCTACTTTTTTTTATCCAATGAAAAACCTTTGCAATGCATTTAAAGGCCTAGCATTCACAAGCAAAGGCAAACCCTGTTAATGATTCCTGGCTTTTTAACAGTATTTTTTAGAGCATCAGTGGCCTGCTACATAATAATTCTGGGCAGCTTCTGAAGCTCTTAACCCCTGGCCTGTTCACATGTTAACACGTGACACTAGTTTTAAGCATGAGGCCTGTGCAAAGCGGCTAGTATTTGCTGTGGATACGGATGATTTGGGGGACAGTGATTCAGTTCAGTGATTCTAATCACTGTCCTGAATCAATTTGGCTGAATCTGATTTGGAGATTCGCCTGCCTGCCGAATCTCCAAATCAGGCAGACCCATCCCTTGCCTGCTTTCCCAGACCAGCAATGACTGTCCCGCCCACCCCAGCTCCTGCCACTTTGAAACCCGCCCCCTGACTCAGCGGGCGCTGCCAGGTGGGGGACAATCCCCACTGCCCCCCAAGAAAAAAAAAAACCCAAAACCCCGCACTCACCACTCCTGCTGGGTCGGGGGGGCACTCACTGCTCCTGTTGCCCCCTGCTGCCCTGTGCCATGTGGAGGGGCTCTGCACAAGCCCCACAAAGCCCTGAGGCTGCTGCAGGAGTGGCAAGTCCTGGGGTTTTTCTCTTTTTTTTTTTCTTTTTTTCTTAAAGGGCCAGATCTGTGGTGGGCAGGGCATCCATGGGGTGGGAATCCTTACCATAATGGGGGGTCAGGGGGATGGTGACAGAGCCCCCCACGTGACATGAGGCAGTGGTGGGGCATCAGGGATCACCCCCCTGCCTGGTGGCACCCAGTGACTCAGGGCTTTTTTTAAAGCAATGGGTGCTGGGGCTGTTGGGGCAGCCATGGGAGGGCTGAGGGAGTGGATGGGACTAAGGTAGCAGGCAGGGAATGGGGCCTGGCAGGGGTCCCTGATGGTTCCCTCCTTCCTCCTCCAGCCCCACCCCGGCCACTTACCAGCTCTGAGTCCAGCTGCAGCTCCCAGCTGCAGCCACCAGGGACTGTCTGAATCACGGAAGCTCTCCAAATCTTTTTTGAAGATTCGGAGAGCTTCAAATTGATTTGGAACTTTTAATTGGTCCCCTGATTCAATTCAGATTTGGAGATTCAGCCACTGAATCAGGCCAAATCTCCTCCGAATCGAATCGGCACCCAAAGCTTCACACAGCCCTATTAAGCATTTGTTATGCAACTCAAAATTACACCGCTCCTAGGCAAGATTATCTCTGATCCCTGCAACTCAGCTCATGATATACTAAGCTGTAGCTACTCTAGGCTACATCTCAATGTAAACACCCCACCTATCCCCCATCCCTTGCTGGCCCAGATAAGACTTACTGCCTCCTCCTGTCCTCCCCAGCACCTAGTGTGAGCACCATTTCAAAATGGAAAGGTGGGACATATGCCTACCTTCCCCCTCCCATCACCCACTGCCTGGTAGCAAACTTGCAAAATTGCGTGAGTGGCCTAAAGGGACACACAGCCCTGACTGAGGGCTAGGTTTATCAATTTCTGGCCTCTGAGGGGACCTCAACCCATATCTCCTACTTTTGAGAAGAGTACCCAAATCAGCAGCCTGGTGCTTGAAGCTGTGTCATGATGCCAGTTGGCATACAAGGTTGTTGAGAAAGGAGGAGTCTGATTCTATAGTCAAATGTTTTGACTTCACTACTCAGGAGTGGGGTGTCCCATTTCTGAAGTGTGATCCCAGGGCTATGTTGGTTTTTCAAGCCTGTTCCTGGTTAATGTGAAATGTACGCAGGGACCAGTACCCAAGAGCATTCACTTCCAAGCAGTGACATAATCCAATTCTTAGCTGTAGACTTCTACAAGAAAGAGATCCTCTAGCTCTCTTCTTGGAGCTGTGCTGCTGTTCAGACTGGAACAGAAAATTCGCAAAGCCAGGAGAAGGTGGCACATGGGAGAGCCAGCTTCTGTAGCCCAAGTGTTTGGTTCTCCAGTTGTTTGCTGAAAAATCCATAGGCTGGTATAGGAGTAGAGATCTGAACCCATAACTTCTACCTAGTCAGCAACTTCTCACTACTAAGTTCAGCACAATCAAAGAAACTTGGACAAGGAGGTTGAATCTACATGAGATACTAACTGTGCAGTAGCCCAGTACAACTGCTCAGTAGCATCACAAAGATATTCGCCAGAGCTACTGCACAGTAATTCAAGTTTCTGTGCATTTATTTAGTATTTATTTATACAAGTACTAAATAAATGCTCAGTAACGACTGTGCAGTAGCATTTCCTGTAGACACAGCCATAATTAAAAAAAAAAGATTGATCAGCTGTACTGATTCAGTCATCAGAGTAATAAAATGCCTGATCTTGCTGTAATTCCTTTCAGTATAACATGCAGTCTAAATCAACATGCCAGCTTTCAAACACTGCCCAGGAGCTCCATCCTGCTCCTTCACTGAAAACAACTAACCTCATGACAGTATGATAGGATTGCAAGGTTACTCCCTCCCATGTAAGAAAAGATCTGTGAGTTTCAGTGAAGCAAATGGTAAGCATATTAGCTTTACTTTTTATCATTCCAACAGACAGAAACTAGAGTAGTTTCTTTGCCCCTGTTGTGATGTGGCTTTTGGTTAGCAGACATGTATCATCCTGCAGATCAATACCTAGCTGTGCACGTGGTGTCACCAGCAGGGATTTGGCTTCTGTGACCATATATGTATAGATGTTAGGGTTGGAAAGGACCTCAATAGGTCATCGAATCTGACCCTCTGCCCTTGGCAGGAAAGAGT